>NC_056743.1:1346814844-1346899844 GCF_019279795.1 Protopterus annectens | reverse complement strand
TTCCTCTCCCTCATTACGCAATTTTTCTCTTTGATTTTACATAAGGATGGTGAAATTTCTTCTTGTTTCCTTTCATGAAATACCTTGTATAATAATTGTTCTATTTTTTTTTATTCAAAAATATAATTTCTGCTCCTTAATAAAAAAAAAATCATTGCTCTTCTCTAAACAATCATTTCATTGTTTGAATTGTTGTATATTATTTTTCCATGTATAACGTCTCTTTCTCCCATGTTACATAACATTTTATATTTCAGTTTTAAATTTAACCACCATTCTGACCAATCTTCATAATATTCTCTCATTTCTACATGATCTTGTCATAATGTTCATAACATCTTTTTTCCCTTTAACATCTCTCTTCACTTCATTTACTCTTTTTATACCTTTCCCTGTTTTAATATAATCATTTCCCTTTGCCATAATTCAAACAGCCCTGTGGTCTACAAAACCTGTTAATAACACCATTGTTTCACTATTACTGAACTTTCTGACAATAAAAAATAATCTATTACTGTTCTTTTTCCCTCCTGTTTTATAAGTCCAATCTATAAATTCCATATTTTAATTGTCTGCATTTTATAATATCATTTACTGGTTTAACATCATAAACCTTGTTGTTTTGCTGTCTTAAGTTGCAATTAAAATTTCCTGCTACAATTATCTCTGTGTTAACTGCTACATATTGTATTATATTTCTAAACATCTCTTCTCTCTCTTTTTTATTACATATGCATATAATGCAATAATTCTCATAACATGTTCTCTCCATCTTACATCAATAATAGTAATTCTACCTCTTATGACAATAGTGGTGTCTAATGCTTTAACTGTATCTTTATATAAGTATTTCTGAGCATATCTATTTCCCAAAATTCCATATATCACTTCCCCCCCCATACTTCGGTTTGAATTCTTTCTGACGCTCACAAAAATCTAATACTTCTAGTATAATAGCTTCACTATCTAGTTTTTCCACCATTCCAGAATTCCTATCCTTCTTTCCAGCTTCTTAAAACTATTAACATTTAATGACAAAACTTTACATGTAACCCTGCTTTCTATATTGCATATTCATCCTTTCCCTTTCGTTTTTTAGGTCTTCTGTAGTCTTTCTTTTCCTTTCTGTCACTCTTTTACCAACTGAATTTCTCTTTAGTTTAACTATGTTCCATTTAACGTCATCATTTTCACTTAAACCTGACTCTTCTTCTTCAATATTTTCTAAATTTAAGTCTTCCTTCACTTTCTCTTTTTGCATCATTTGTTCTCCATCAGTAATGCTGCTAGTTTTTTTCTCTTTCTCCTACTTCTGATTTCTTTTCTGTAACTTTCTCCTTTTTACCTTTTCCTTCTACTTCTTCTGTTATAGCCAGCACTACTTCATGTTTTCCTTCTTCACACCTCCCAAAATGTCCTACTTTTTGTTTACATTTATAACATATTGGTTCACAGTTTTTTACATCATGTCCTATGCCCTGACATGAAAAACATCATCTTTTCACATTTGTTAATTAAATGAACTGTTTTATCCACACAAAAAAACATGTTTCTGTCCCCAATATCTAACCCAGCCTTTTGACATTAATAATACTTGGAGTATGTACAATGCTGTCATTTTCCAATTTCAACATTGCAGTCCCATGACCCAGTCCATAAACCTGTATCGTCATACACTTAATAAATTCAGAATGTCATTACATAAATCTAATAAATGCCTTTTTAAAGTCTCTTTTTCCACTTTTTCCACAACTCTGAATTGAATATTAATGTTTTTCTTTGTTTCCCTAAAAGAGGGCTTAAATACATATAAGTTCCATGGTGCACAGGTTTTCTTTTTTCATATTCTTCTATAAATCTTTCCATTATCTATCTAGTCTCAAAAATAATGTCACAAAACGTTTCTTTATTAATATGGTTAATTAATATTAGTTTTGATTCCGAGCATCTTAATAACTTCATACCATATCTTATATCCATCCAGTTTTGTCTCTTTCTTCTGTTCAATCTGCACTTTAAACACTCTTTTTCTTTGGACTTATTCTCTTCTTTTTCCCACGGATCCCTTTTTTAACTGTTTCAGTGCAGGTTTTTTCCGGCCTCCATACCTCCATTCTGCTGCATTTTTTCCTTCTGCATCCTGTCCATCATCTCTTCCCACGACATGTCCTTACCATCTTCTGCCTCACTTTCATCAACCATACCCAATAATATATGATCCCACAACTCTCCCAACTGAAGGATTGTAACAATACAACCTTGTGTTGCAACTTCAGATTCAAACTACTACTGCTGCAACAACTCTTCTGAGTCAATCTCCACTGCATTTACCCCATCAGTACAGCTTTGAAATGGCTCGACTGCCTTCTACCCCATCTCTAATACACCGTGTTCAACTTCTCCTGCATCTCCAACTCCTTTTCTGACTGGTTTATCGTATCTGCTGTTCGAATAACAGCACCAAAAACTCCGTCTCCCTTACTATTTTCCTTTTCGTGCTTTGTTTCTGCTTCACTTGCCTTCTTGCTTCTCCAAGCCACCTTTTCACCTGGAACAGAAGGAGAAGGCAGAACACACCACACACAAATGCATCCTGTTACAGAAAAGAGATGAGGAAGTTCCCCAGTGCTCTGGCCAAATTTCTCCTAGTAGTATAAGTGCCACCTCAGGTTTCCCCTGAAAAGAGACTACTAGCTTAGTGAAACTAACTCAATCAACAATGGATAAAAGAAAAGTACAGGGATGGAAGCAGCACCAGACACCAGGATATACTACTAATATATACATATATATATATATATATATATATATATATATATATATATATATATATAGATATATATATATATATATATACATATATAAAATATTTAATAACATAAAGTAAGTACAAGGGGGAAGGGGAGGATTTGAACCCTGCACCTTTTCCACAATAAACCTTGCACTAACTGATAAGTTCCTGCAACAAGGGTTTTTAAATATATACTGAGGATCTCAGACATTATTCCGTGCCTGAAAAAGTTAATGATTTGCATAAGGAAGGGTCAGGGAACAGTAGGTATTCCTCTCAACCTCACAGCACAACACAAGACAAAATCAGGGATGGACATTAAATTTACATCCTAGGAACTTAGAAAGTTGCTAATCTAACAGCTTTTGTTCAACCATGGATTACCTGAACAATATGAAGTGTGAAACTCTAATGACTGACATTAATGGCTGAGTGAAATCATCTGTGATGTCATCGGGAATGTTCTCACAACACAGGAACAGGTAAGGGGTATATGGTATTTCCCCTGCTGCATAATGCTAACTTGAAGTTTTAAAGAACTCTCCTGATGAAAATTATAAAATGTTATTTTTTGGCATGTTTAGTCTGTGTGGAGGCATGCGTGCATTCGTTTAAGGTTGTGCGTCAGGGCTGGTAACTCGGCACGTAAAAATCCACTACCAAACATTAGTGGACCGGAGTTCCGCTGTGGCGACCCCTAACCGGGATAAGCCGAAAGACACAACAACAAGTATCACCATCTTGCTGTACCCTTCTTGAAGGATTTACTGACTCCACATTTTGGAAAGTTCTCTAACTATGAGTCTCCATATTAAACATGTCGCTTCTCAGTTGGTTTGCCTATATTGCTAAACAACTTGCTTCTTAATACTTTCCATTTTGGGTGTGTTTTTCTCTTCTTTCTAAATGTTATCATTTCGGGATGTTGTTGCTTCTTTATATCTTTAAATATCTTTGAAGATGCAGTGATCATATTGGTTAATACATCTTTTTTTAGTATAAATTCTACACCTTATAAAGTCATTTTTTTCTTTCACGAGTCCATGTATCTTATTTTTGGGCTTTAACAGCTTCCTTTTGTTCTTTTTCTTGTAGCCCTTCCTCAATCATGTCTTTTTTTTCAAATGGACAAATATTTCTCTACCTATATATTGTTTTATTTTGATCTGTTCTGTTAATGATCTTGAACATACAACTGTAGGTTCTGAATTTTCTGGTGCAAATATTTTTCTTTCCCTTTCTATATAACCCCTGTATGAAAATTCTGTAAAGGACCAAAGCACTAACCCCATCATTAGGATAGCTGTAGTTGGTGTCAAACCACCGATGGTCTGGATCCCTTCTCGCTGGGTTTCTATTTGCCATGTGTTCCCTATGAGCTGAGCTTTAGGGTGAAGATGTTGAGGGAAGATGCAGTTGGTGTCAGTCTTTCAAATGCCTAGGTCCTTCACTGTGGATCATCTGATGTCATTTATCTGCTGTGGGTAGAGTCTACGGGTATAGCTGCACCTGCTCTCTGCAGAAGGCTGAAGAAGTTAAAGGGAAAGGAATTAAAAAACCTCAGATCATGTTCTTTATTGGTGTTGAGGCAGATGAGCACTGTGTTACTCTGATTTGATTACTGAGTTTTACAAAATGCACAACACCTAAAAGCAGGTTTTGCAGACATGCCTGACATCATCAAGACAGAAGCCAGATCTACTTATCAAATGGGAAGTCCTATCAGAGGAATCAGAAGCCATCAGCCATCTACAGAGGTTACTATTCAACAACTTCCATTTTGAGGATCACTAATTCCAATAGACCACAGAGATAACCATGGGAGCAGCCATGGTGCCCAGCTTGGCTAATACAGCCCTCAGAAAATGGGAAGAAGAAGACGTTATCTACAACTCGCCTTTCTACACATTCATGGGATGTTTCCTCAGGTTTATTGACAATATTTTTATCATCTTGACCAACAACCTCCAACAGCTGAAATGATTTTTTTCATCACATCAAGAACTCAACCAGATTTCTCAGATTATCAGCCATGTATAGTAAAGACTCTGTAAACTTTTCGGACTTCCACATCAGCAAACTCCCCAGCTATAACAGTCTGACTGATGACCTTTATTGAAAACCCACCAGGGTAAATCTCCTTTAACACAGAAACAGCATACATCCTTTCAAGACCAAAAGAAATGTAATAAAATCCCAAGAACTCAGGATAGCCAAGGTCTCAAAAGAGATGGAAGCATTTACAAAACATATCATTTCATGCATAGAGGCACTTCTTCAGACCAACACAACAATATAAAACAATAAAGATTAAGACCATTAATATTATACGAACAATCAACTTAATTAGGTAACCTGCGGGCCTTCAATGCCAGTTTTAAAGGTGTACTCCCATTTAAACCGAGGGCTCTATGAGCCTGAAGATTGATTATCCAGTTCATTTCTGCTGTTTTAACGTTGTTCACTATATCCCCCCTTAAATCACAAGTGAACAGCTTTAAAACTAAAAAAACAAAAACTGTGTGTTCCGTACATAGCAACATGTTTCACTAATGCATTATAGTCATCCTTCTTCCTATTATCCCTAATATGTTCAAGGATATGCTCCTTAAAGGAACAATTGGTCTTGCCAACATAAAAACATGCCCACTCATTGCAAATAGCTAAGTATACTAAATTAACACTACCACAATCTGCATAAAAGCTGGTTATAAACTTCTTATGAGTTATCAGATAAATAAAAAACATTGTTTTGCATGGATTAAAATGAAACCTGAGATTCAAGGTCTAAAGAGAAACATTATTTGTATGAGGCAGACCTCATGGTGAAGCTGTAAACACACCCCTGATGCCCCCCCTCCCGGAAGAAGACATCAATGGTTGGGCCAAATCAGAAGGATGCCTCATTTGCATGTATATAAAAGTCTGTAAAACTTGATAATGAAATCAGACTAATGTAGCACTCATCTGCCTCAACACTCAACAAAGAAATTGATATGAAGAAACACAGCCTCCTGAGATTTTCTTATTTCATTGTTTTTAACTTCTTTAACCTCCTGCAAAGAGCAGGCACAACTATACCTGGAGACTCTACCCACAGGGAATAAACAACATCTGACAACTCACAATAAAGGACCTGGTTGTTTGATGGACTGACACCAACTGCATCTCCCTTGAGATCTCCACCCTGAAGCTCAGATCACAGGGAATGCATGGCAAGTAGGAACTCCCTGAGAAGGGATCCAAACCACTGATGGTTCGATACCAGCTACAGCTATCTTAATGATGGGGATAGTGCTTTGGTCTTTTACTTAGTTTGGCTTGCCCCTGGACCTCCAGAAAGCGAGACTCTCAACTGTCAAGAACAACCTTGTAGGGGGGGGGGGGGTTAGCATAGGGGTAGGAGGTTGGCATAATGGTTAAGATATTTATATCACAGATGCAAGGTATAGGGTTTGAGTGTCACATGGAGTAATTGTCTAGGCTTAATTAACCTAGTACAAGCCTATGAGCTTGCAACTGGAAAGCAACATTGTTATCAGTTTTGCTGTATGGAAATTCTAGATTTGATGGGTAAAAGAAACAGGACATTATTTCCTATTATCATAAGCCATGCACTTTATTTCCTCTGAACCTGTTACTTGACCAGTCATAGTTATTGTTGTTACTTTGATGTAGACCAGTGGTTTCAGTTACCATACAGGAACCACTGACATCATGTCCTAACCCTGTAATAGGCATGTTTTCATCTTTACAAGAATCTGCACTATCCTTTTTTTCCAGTCTTGGCACCAGTGCCATTGCCAAGAAGGGCATTTATTTTATATTTTGGGACCCATGCACCCAGTCTTTTACTTTTCAACACATTTTTTCTGTGATATACAGTCCAGATAATGTATAGGTCAATACTGTCTTGGTGAGAGCCTGTAAACAAACATGGTGTGTAGTGCTAAATGATTCTTTATAGAACATCTCAGTTTTCAGTTCATCAAGCTTACAGAATGTACTCTGATATGGATTATGTCTCAGTGTTGGAGCCTTAGATTCATAAGATGCATGAAGGATTATTAAATATGTGGGACTGTAAGGTGACCATGCAATACTCTCATTTAATAATACATTAAATGCTCATATTCTGCTCTAAGTATGGCTTATAACAAAATGTTTAGTCATATTTTGAGGAGGTGGTGACAGCTTATGCAGAAGCCAAAATAATCATCATCATCATCATCTTTCGGCTTTTCCCGGTAGGGATCGCCACAGCGGATCATCTCTTTCCATTTCTTCCTATCCTCTGCATCTTGCTCTGTCACACCAACCACCTGCATTTCCTCTCTCACCACGTCCATAAACCTTATCTTAGGCCTTCCTCTTTTCCTCTTACCTGGCAGCTCCATCCTTAGCATCTTTTTCCCAATATACCTATCATCCCTCCTCAGCACATGTCCAAACCAACGCAATCTCATCTCTCTTGCTTTGTCTCCAAACTGTCCAACATGAGCTGACCCTCTAATATACTGATTCCTAATCCTATCCATCCTAGTCACACCGAGTGCAAATCTTAACATCTTTAACTCTGCCACATCCAGCTCTGACTCCTGCCTCTTTGTCAATGCCACTGTCTCCAACCCATATAACATAGCTGGTCTCACTGCCCTCTTGTAGACCTTCCATTTCACTCTTACTGGTACCCGTCTGTCAAAAATCTCTCCTGACACTCTTCTCCACCCATTCCACCCTGCCTGTACTCTCTTCTTCACCTCTCTTCCACATTCACCATTACTCTGAACTGTTGATCCCAAGTACTTAAACTCGTCCACCTTTACCAACTCTACTCCCTGCATCCTCACCATTCCTCTACCCTCCCTCTCATTTAAACACATATATTCTCTCTTAGCCCTGCTGACCTTCATTCCTCTGCTCTCTAGAGCATATCTCCACCTCTCCAGAGTCTCCTCAACCTGATTCCTACTCTCACTACAGATCACAATGTCATCTGCAAACATCATAGTCCGTGGGGCCTCCTGCCTGATCTCATCTGTCAACCTGTCCATCACCACTGCAAATAAGAAAGGACTCAGAGCTGATCCTTGATGTAATTCCACCTCCACTTTAAACGGATCTGTCACTCCCACTGCAGTCCTCACCACTGTCACACTACCCTCGTACATATCCTGTACCACTCTTACATACTTCTCTGCCACTCCCGACTTCCTCATACAGTACCACAACTCTTCTCTAGGCACCCTGTCATATGCTTTCTCCAAGTCTACAAAGACACAATGCAACTCCTTCTGACCTTCTCTGTATTTCTTCAATAACACTCTCAGAGCAAACATAGCATCTGTAGTGCTCTTTCCTGGCATGAAACCATACTGCTGATCACTAATCATCACCTCCCTTCTTAACTTAGCTTCTACTATTCTTTCCCATAACTTCAAGCTGTGACTGATCAATTTTATCCCTCTGTAGGTACTGCAGCTCTGCACGTCACCCTTATTCTAAAAGATAGGTACCACAACACTTTTTCTCCACTCCTCAGGCATCCTCTGACTTTCCAAAATTTCATTAAACAATCTAGTTAAAAATTCCACTGCCATTTCTCCTAAGCACCTCCATGCTTCCATTGGTATGTCATCTGGGCCAACAGCCTTTCCATTCTTCATCCCCTTCATAGCTGTCCTTACTTCCTCCTTGCTAATCTGTTTCACTTCCTGATTCACTATCCCCACATCATCCAACCTTCTCTCTCTCTCATTCTCTTCATTCATCAGCCTCTCAAAATACTCTTTCCATCTACTCAACATACTCTCCTCTCTTGCGAGTACTTTTCCCTCACTATCCTTTATCACCCTTACTTGCTGCACATCTTTCCCAGCTCTGTCCCTCTGTCTAGCCAATTGGTATAGGTCCTTTTCTCCCTCTTTAGTGTCCAATCTCTCATACAACTCTCCATACACCTTATCCTTAGCTTTCGCCACCTCTCTCTTTGCCATGCGCCTCATCTCCTTATACTCATGTCTACTTTCTTTATCTCTTTGACAATCCCACTTCTTCTTCGCCAGCATCTTCCTCTGTATACTCTCTTGTACTTCCTCATGCCACCACCAGGTCTCCTTGTCCTCCTTCCTCTGTCCAGATGTCACACCAAGCACCTTTCTAGCCGTCTCCCTTACTAGTTCTGCTGTAGTTACCCAGCTATTCGGTAACTCTCCACTGCCTCCCAGTGCCTGTCTTAACTCTTCCCTAAACTCCACTTCACAATCACCCTTTTTTAACTTCCATCATTTAATCCTTGGCACTGCTTTCACACTCCTCATCCTCTTCTTGATAGACCACCATTCTATGCTGCTTAACTACACTTTCCCCTGCCACCACTTTACAGTCTCTAATCTCCTTCAGACTGGCCCTCCTACATAGGATATAATCCACCTGTGTGCATCTTCCTCCACTCTTGTACGTCACCCTATGCTCCTCCCTCTTCTTAAAATACATATTCACCACAGCCATGTCTATCCGTTTCGCAAAATCCACAATCATCTGACCTTCTGCATTCCTCTCCTTAACACCATACCTACCCATCACTACCTCATCCCCTCTCTTCACTTCACCAACATGCCCATTAAAGTCCGCTCCAATCACTAGTCTCTCACCCTTGGGTACACCAACCACAACTTCACCCAACTCACTCCAAAATTTCTCTTTCTCATCCATCGCACACCCAACTTGTGAAGCATATGGACAAACAACATTCATCATCGTACCATCAATTTCGAGCTTCATAAACATCACTCTGCAGACACTCTCTTCACGTCTAAAACACTCTTGGCATATTGTTCCTGTAGTATAACCCCTACCCCATTTCTCCTGCCATCCACACCATGATAGAACAATTTGAACTCGTTTCCTAAACACCTGGCCTTACTTCCCTTCCATCTGGTCTCTTACACACACAATATATCAACCTTCCTTCTCTTTACATGCAAATACATTTTATTGGCAAATCACAGTTTTGGATAGTCACTATTTTAAAAAGCATTTTTTCTTTTGTTACTTCTGAGAAGCAGGTGAAAATGAATTATAGGCACTGGAAAGTAATGCTAATATAATACTACACACCATTTAAACTAGATGTACCAAGTAGGCAAGCATTTACTGCATTACAAAATGGTTCAACTTGACTTATAGATCGTGAGACTAGTGGTTGTGGATTTTGCATTCTCATTCCTTTAAAATGATTGAAGTATTAGCTGATAAAAATAGATGACTACCTGTATGGTTGTTTCTCACAGGCTACCTTAATAATCAAGACACTTGAATGTTTAGGGGTAAACAGTCCTACATACCTTATATTTTACAGTTTATAACATCTCATAAGAGCAGGTAAGATATTCAAATGATGTCCATTTTTTCATGCAGATGATGTATCACTAAAACCGTTACAGATGCCAAAATTAAAAGTAAACTCTGTTATAAATGTGCTGTATATTTTGCAGATGCCATTGATTTTTGGGTGAAATGGTTAATCTTGCCATCAGTGAACCAGACTAATTGGTTATAATAGAGAAAAATTCATGTTGTACTACTACTACTAAGTACTTTTAAAAGCCATCTGAGTTGAGTATTCCATACACTATTAATATCTGCTATCTCCGATGAATATATTGAACTATTAGATATTGTTTAGGCTTCTGTAGTAACACAATTGTAATGATATTAATATATTGTGCAGCTTTTCTCCCCAGATTTCTTCTGTAAGTGGGGTCTGCCCATTAGTAGCCTCTCCAGTTAACACAGTGCAATAAATAAATAAACAGTCACATAAATGAATGAATAAGTAAATACCTGAACAAACTGGTCCCTCCATGTATTAGAATCAGGCTGCAACAATGGTAGGCGCTTAATTGACTAAGGAAGGTTCAAAGATGAATGCTGCAGATCTTTTGAGGATGTTAGAAAGATTACTCACAAATAATGCATCATTTTTACTTCCAAAAGCAGAGTCAAGTGTCCCAATATAGTATTATAAACACAGTCGTCAGCAGCAGAAGCCACACTTATATGGGACAATCCTACTCATTCAGATGCAGAAATAAGCAAGAATTCATCTCTCTTTGCCAATAGCTAAATGAAAGTAGGATATAATTTATGAGAACAATATGAGGATCACGTTCCATGACAAGGATAGTGTTTTGCCACAATGTATTATGAGGTGTACATACAGCAAAGTAGATCATGGGTAGCACTGCTGTCTCACAGCAAGGCGTTCTCTGGTTTGGTTCTCAGCTCAAGTACCTTGTGTGCACAGTCTGCATGTCTTCCCTGTGTTTGCATAGGTTGTCTTTGGGTGCTCCAAATTCCTCCCACACTCCAAAGATGTGCAGTAGGTGGGAACTCCAAATTGTCCAAAGGATTGTGTGTGCATGCATGATAAAGAAGAAAGACCTGATGACTTACTTCCAGTTCCTCCTTTGCTTGTACACTCTGCAGATAGCAGTGGATATCTGTGGGGTTACTGAATGAGCTAGCTCTGATCATACGTGAAAGAAAGATGCTACCATCAGTAGCTCCCCTGGCACATAAAGACAGTTCAGACTCATAAATACTTGGACATCTTGATCGATGGCAAAGTTTCCTTTCAAACCCATACAGACAATGTTGCAAATCAGGTTAATGAAAACTGGGGTGTCATACCACATCAAATAACAAATCATCTCTGATAACAAGAAAATCATTGCTCACACACCATTTGCTCCTAAACTATCATAATTTTCTTCATTAATAACTTACCCATCTTCTAATATAATTCAAGAAATAGCTAGAATGTATAAGAGTCATATGCTTGCTGCAAAAATACTTCTAGACGCATGTCATTATAAAACATTAAACAAAACTGGGGGATGAATCTAGCCAATAGATTATGGTCTGGATTCATTAACAGCAACAAGATAGCAAGCTATCTGGTATTCATTAAATGGCTATACATAATGTGTAGACATGCAAAAAAGCAAACTGCAGAAAATTCCAAAAGTAGCATAAAGAGCCAAATACATGCTAGCTAACCAATCCAGCACACCTGAGCTATTCATGAAGCTATATTGCAATTGTATACACTCAGTGTAGCTATTTACCCTGAACACCAAAACCCTTTGGAATTCAGGCACGATTACACTTAAAAATTACACTTACAAAAGAATATGCTAGAGGTTGATGCTGCTATTATGCTGCATGTGCAACAGGCATTAAATCAGGGTGCTGCTGCTGCCTGACTTCAGGCAAGAAGAAGCGTTTTTAGATCCCTTTTGACTTATCATGGACTGCATGACACAGAAAGTGCTGAGATATCAGGATGGGCAAGGAAATACTGGACAAAATATGCGACCTCTGCCACCCTCACCTCGAGCCCCAGGGGAAATCATGCAGAATCCATCCCAATGGAAACAAGGTATGTGTATCATTATTTATACTAGTTAGTGATACTTTCCAGAGACCCAGAGGGGATATATTAGGGGTGTCACAGTCATCAGTCTCTTGACTATTATGTCAATGTTTAAATGCAATGTTACTACATGCAAGTGATCATATATATTTTTCATGCACCCCACAGGAAAGAGGAAGAACCATGCAGGAATTCTGTACAGTAACACAGTTCCCTGATTTTTGGAGGCCATAGTGTACACACACACAGAAATAAAAGCCCCACCCAGTGAACAGAGAAGAAGGTACATCATCAGAAAAGGTTTATACTCTATAAACTGTCAGGTTCTCTATAATGCCCTAAGGAACATATACAATGTCCGTGCAGGTAACCCCAGGCAGTATCCACGACTCACACATATGGCACATCTGTGAGTTGTACACCAGGTTTACTAGGGGTGACATTCCTCAAGGGCAACTAGTGGGGGAATGCAAGTTATGCACTGGAGCCCTGGCTCACGATACCCATGAGAAATCCACACAACCTCACTAAGCAAGGATATAACAAGGCCCACACTGAAACTAGAAATATCATAGAACATGTCTTTGGATTGTCCAAATCAAGGCTCCAGTGTCTAGACACATCAGGAGGTGCACTGTAGTACGACCCAGACACCTATGCAGAAATAATTACAGTCTGTGCCATGTTGCACAATATAATTCTTAGGAAACAACTTCAGGAAGGAAAGCAAGGGGCAGTACCACAGTTTCAAGGACCACATACGGGACTGACAGTGGCAGCAGCAACAGGTACAGATGAGGAGTCTGAGGGACAACCACCAGCTGCAGATGGTGCTGGCAGATGGACACATGCACAGTATGCCCTGACTCTGGCTAAGAGACAGAGGACAGCACACACAATCACTACATAGGTCAAAGCCTAGGATCCCATGCATATACTTATAGGAAATCTATTGCCTGTCAAGCTCAAGGAACTTTACTAAACCATGTAATGGCTGTGTTCACAAGGACAACCCCCAAGGACACAATTGTTACATGCAGTAATGATAAGTGTAGAACCTGTAATGAAAATAAGAAGGTCACATAACAGACTGCTCTCATATGGAAATATATATCTATATATATATATATATATATATATATGTATGTATCTCCCTTGCTGCCTCAGCCTGTGGCATCCTGTGCTCCCTATATCCCTCATTCTGCAAAATCAGCCCAGCAGCTAAAAATGAAAAGTCAGCCCTGCATTTCCTGTTTCTGTGACTGTTTTTTTTTTCTGAAAGCCAAAGACCAGGAAATAGATGATGCACAAAGAAACTAGTAGCAGTCATATTATTTAGCTCTGCATCACTCTTTCTGCAAAATCAACGCAGCATCTATAAAAGCCAAAGACTGGGAAATAAATCAGGCACAAAGAAACTAGTGCTAGTCATATTGTAGGTCAAAGTTTTACTTTTAATACTTGAAGGAAGTGATCATTCTTGAGTGTAGTTTTACTGAAGAGCAGCAAGAGGTTCTCCCATTCGATTCTCGGCTGGAGCACCTTCTGTGTGGAGTCTGCATGTCTCCCCACGGTCGAGTGACATATAAGACATGCAGGCAGGTGCGTGCATGAATGGGTGTGCCTTCTTTGAAGTTTGGGCATCGGGCTGCCACCTCGGCACTGTAAAAATCCACTGCCAATCATTAGCGGACCGGAGTTCTGCTGTGGCGACCCCTAACTTGGAAAAGCCGAAAGACTCCGCCTGACTAGGCAGCAAGGAATATATCCCCCAACCCCATTTAAAAGCCCAGTTCAGGTTAAGTTGTAAAACCATACCTACAAAGTGCATTACAGTAAATTATTTGTCCTAAACCCCTAAAGTCCCTACTGTTCAACTGTCTAAGGTACTATAAACAGTCCAACCTGTTTACAAATCAGCCAAATGATAACACTTGAAATAGTGTAAAATAAAATTAAACAGAAACCTTACAGATAATTTCTGGTATTGGGCGTGCCTCCAACTGGCTCTAGCTGCACCCTTCTTTTTTGAGTTTTCCCTCACCTATTGCTAAACCCTCCCCAACACGACTGATGCCAGGTGATTTATTCCACCTGGACAGCAGGTGCTATTTTCAAATCTCTCCCTTGCTGCCTCAAAGCACAGCATCCTGTGCTCCTCAATAAGTTCTCATTTTATATGATTTAGTGCTGTATTTGTCTCCACTTATAGACTTGAGAGTTGTACACACATTTTCTTTTTTTTTTTATTAAAATTGGTCAGGTATCTTTCAGTTTGCTAGACACCTTATAATGTCTCTGCAAGAACATTATATGTTTACATTATGCTAAAATAATTCTGCTGGATTAAGAACTACTACCTTATGTAGTGGAAATCACCAAGATATTTTGGCAACTTTGTTATAAGAAAGTAGTGTGTGCTTTATTCTTCTAGGTGAATATGTGCTAGGTAAGTGATTCTAGGGGGGTCTATATTATATTGTCGACAGGTGAAAATGTCGACTCTGACTTGTTCGACACCAAAATGTCGAACTACAAAATTAGCGAACGGCTAAACCACCGATTTCTTTCCAACGTAAAGAAATCACTTAGCTGCTCTCTTACACGTGCCCTTTCCCTGACTGTAGTGCAGTCTCGGAGTTTGAATATTTAGTTGGGGGGGTGTGGGAGTGACGCCCCCACTTAAATATATTTGTTTGTGTGTGCTGTTGGTGTTTGGCCAAGCGATTTCTTTACGCTGGAAAGAAATCGGTGATTTAGCCGTTCGCTAATTTTGTAGTTCAACATTTTGGTGTTGAACAAGTCAGAGTCGACTTTTTCACCTGTCGACAATATAATATAGACCCATTCTAGGGCCATATTAACCCTATGCATGTCAGTGTAAGAACTAAGAAGGCTTACCTGTGCTTGCTGTGTTTATTTCAGGACCTCTTTAACCCTACGAATGTCCTTATTTAGATGTGCAAGTAGAGTTAAGTAAGAAACACTTGTCTCTTCTTTTGTTGCCCTATGATTTGCCTTTATTTTAAAAATTCCAGAGACTACTTTTTGTGAAAGTGGACTAGCAAAGTGGACAAACATTGTGGCTAAACTCTGATGATTTTTATACTGTATTATATCTGTACATCTGCAACTTAGCTGTATCTGTGTTGACAGTGTAGCAACTCAAAGAGTAATAACTATGTTAACTTTTACAGGAGTGATTTGCATGTCTTACATTGTATTCTAATTGCTAATACTGCTTTATTCACGTTTCACTTTCCGTACACTTTTCATTGTTCTTTTTTAGTTAGCCCTATATCCATCTTTCTGCAAAATCAGCCCAGCATCTATAAAAGAAAAGTTAGCCCTGCATTTTCCATTCCCGCGACTGTTTTTTCTGAAAGCCAAAAACTGGGAAATAAATCTGCCACAAAGAAACTACTGCTAGTAATATTGTAGGTCAAATGTTTACTTTTAATACTTAAAGGAAACAATCATTGTTGAGTGTATTTTTAATGAAGAGCACTCTGCCTGGATCAGCAGCAAGAAATATGCCCCCCTAACCCCATATAAAAGCCCAGTTCATGTTAAGTTGTAAAGCCCAAGCTATAAAGTGCACTACAGTAAATTAGCTGTTCTAAAAGCACCTAATGTCCCTACTGTTTGACTATCTAAGGTACTATAAACAGTCCAACCACTTTACAAATTCGCCAAATAATAACCCTTGCGATAGTGTAAAATAAAATTAAACAGAAACCTTGATCATTTCTGCCATTATGTGTGCCTCTAACTGGCTCTAGCTACTCCCTTCTTCCTTGAATTTTCCCTTACCCATTGCTAAACCCTTCCCAATGACCAATGCAAGGTGATATAGATTGGTTCACATGCTCTTCAGAC
The DNA here is from genome assembly GCF_019279795.1 of Protopterus annectens. NCBI lineage: Eukaryota > Metazoa > Chordata > Ceratodontiformes > Protopteridae > Protopterus > Protopterus annectens. Next base: position 1,346,883,735 of record NC_056743.1, on the reverse strand, counting down.
AATCACTCAAACTTTATAAACCTCCATGGTTTCAGTCAGTTAATGCAAACACCTATCTGGTTTGACAAGCACGGTAAAAAAACAATCAATCCTAGACTGGACCCTAACAAATAAGCCTCCCTCTGTCATCATTTTGGCTGTCTCCCAAAAACCCTAAGTGACCATCTACCCACCTTCCTACTAAGGCACTGCACTTGCCCCCCAAAAAACATCCTTTACAAATGTCTGCAACAAAATACATTTCTTCCCAGAGGCCTTTAAAACTCTCCTGCATCAATGTGACTGGTCCCCTTTAATGCAGCTCCACCTAGACTTAGCTCTTCAATATTTCAATGTAAAAATTCCTTACTGTTCTAAAAAATCTAGCTCCTCTTAGAAAGATATGTGTAAACTCTATTCCTATACCATGGCTCACTAACGGCACCAAAAAGCTCCTCAAACAGAGAGACAGTACATGGTACTATGAGACCAAAAAACAAACTTCCCTCCACACCTACCACCAAATATGGAACCAAGCCAAAAAACAAATTAAACATGACAAAAAACTAAACTATACAACAGTTCAACAAATGCACCAAAACAATCCCCAGAATTTCTGGGGAGCCATCAATCTATTGCTAAAACCTAGTCATTTCACAACCCTAGCTCCTACCACAACTAACTCCACTAATAGTATAGCCTCACAATTTAACTCACACTTTATCAACTCTGTACTATTCCTAGTTAAAAATGACACTAATACCCCTCCATCTACAGGATCAGAAACTAACCTGAAATCCTTCTCCATAAATCAAATACAAACCTGTATTATTAAAAACTCCTATACAAACTTAAACCAACTTCACTTGCTGCTGACCAACTACCTAATGAATTTCTTAGACTAGCTGCAGATGTCATCTCTTGCCCTATATCTTTCCTGATTAACCAGACTATTACAGAGCAATACATCCCCAAACTCTGGAAAGTCTCCCATATCATGCACAAAGGTGGCACCTCCACTGAGTTCTCAAATTAATGGCTAATTGCTATTCTCCCTCCCATAGCTAAGATTCTTGAAAAATGTATACACACACACAACTACTCGACTGTCTCCTAAGCAACAACCTTCACCTCCCAACATGATTTTCAACCAAAACATAGCATCACAACAGCTCTTGTTCATCTTATCAATTCAGTCACCAGCACAGAAACAATTGCCAGCTTGTCTCCGATATCTTTCTTGCTATGTCAAAGGCTTTCGACACAGTATCCCACCAAAAATTCTCAGTGAGCTAGCTTCCTTAAACTTTTCCCAACCATCCGTCTCCTAGTTCACCAGCTACTTATCTAACCGTCAACAGGCAGTTAAGTGGGAAAATGAAGTCTTTACCCTATTACTCATCTCTGTGGGTATACCTCACTCTCAGTTTTTGGTCCACTGCTCTTCACCATTTTCATAAACAAACTCTGCACTGCCACTCAACTTGCAACCATAGTTCAATCTGCAGATGACTCCTCCCTCATATGTTCAGCTCTATCTCTACCAGAACTCCTGCAAAAACTCAACAATCTTTCCTAGACATTAAATAATACCTCTCAGACTCCCAGCTTGTACTCAACCCAAATAAAACAAAGCTCATGCTTTTCACCAGTGGTAAAACACCTGATCACCTCCTCCCCATGGTAAAACACCTGATCACCTCCACCCAATGGTAAAACACCAGATTCACTATCTACTCTTCCAATAAAACTTATACTGAATGTGTCCATCACACTAAGCTCCTTGGGGTCACAATTGACAACAGTCTTAAATTTGACAAACACCTAGAGATAGTCTCTGTCAAAGATGCTGGGTGAGCAGATTGGATTGACTGGGGAGATGATTTTTTTGTGTCATGGTACAGAATCAGAATTGCCCAGACATAGCAAAGCTTTGCTGAGTCTAATTATAATGGCCGTCAAAAAAGCAATTACTAAAAAATGGAAATCAAAATCTAGACCATCTTTACTAGAAGTAGTAAATATAGTAACAGAGATAAGCCAACTGGAATTGGAGTTTTAGAAAAGGGATAGAGCAAACTACATAGGAAAAACTGGGAATTGTGGGAACAATATATGTAGAGAAGGAACAAGGTTTAAGAGGAAGGATTTGAATGAACCATATAATGTTTAACTGACAATGACTGGATAGACTATAAGTGATGCATAATGTTTGCAACTACATTTCTTTCAATGGTGTCTGTGTTGTATAATGTAGTATCATTTTGTTTTTCATTTATATAAATGTAAGATTGCCTATCATATATGATACTTTAATAATGATGTTTATTAAAAAAAACACCTAGAGACAGTTATCAAAAAGGTCCACATTAAGTTAGGTTCACTCTGCAGAGTCAAGGCCTGCCTAGCCACATACCATTTCAGAGCACACCTACTCCCCACCCTCTTATATGCCTCACCAATATTCACCAATCTCAGAAAAACATACTTAAACAAACTGGAGTCATGTTATAATAAAATTGCCAGATTTGCTACAAACCTCTCCTATAGATCTCACCATTACAGAGGACTACACCAACTAAAATGGAGGGAACTACTTAATCTACTAACTTTTAACCAATAATCTGTAGCTCATTCCACCCTTCACCACCCTGAAAATTGCCCAGCTCTCAAGGACTTAGTTCACCCCCTCTCCAACTGTAGATTACTAAGATCCTCCAGTAAACTCCTACTCAAAGTAACTAAATCCAATAATAGTCATGGTGATTCTCTATACTCCAACAAAATATCAAAGTCCTGGAATTCTATGACTCTTGATACTCCTAACTCATCCAGATTCAAACTACTACTTAGGGAGCACCTAACCAATGCCTGGCTTTGCTCCTGCACTAAGCCAGGGTAAACATATTCCACTTCTTAATCTAATTTCCATGGAATCCCTTTTATCTTTGTATTCTAAATCAGTCAACCTTTACCTAGCTTCCTCCTTTTTGGTCTCTCCCATTCATGCTCTTTTTTTTACTTCATAATATGCCTGTATGAACAAATACAATATATAATTAGCCTACAATATTGTACAAATGTGATACTCTGATGTTTCGTTGACTACTCTCATTTTATGACTGTCTGCAAATGTCCACAAATGACATGCTGCCTAACTGATGTACAGTACCTCTTTCTCTTTGACTTGTACTACTTATGATGGCTAACTGTTCTGATTATGCTATAGTTTGCAAGGTGTAAATATTGTACTGTCTTATTGACCACTGTTATTCTTTTTTTTCCCCCAATGTAATTCTTTTCGTAATTGTATCTATTTAGTGGGGCATTCTCCCTGGGCCTCCACTGAAAATTGGCCAAAAGCCCACTCAGACTTTCCCAGTAAACAAATGTGAAATAAAATAATTTATTTACCATTTGTTTACTGGGAAAGTCCAACTTGGAATAAGCCAATTTTCAGTGGAGGCCCAAGGAGAAATGCTCCAGGCAGATGCCTTTGTAGCATGGGAGGAAACTGAAGCACCCAGAGGAGACTCATACAAATGCAGGAAGGACATGCAGACTCCACACAGAAGGCACCCTAGCTGAGAATTGAAATGAAGAACTCTTGCTGAGAGGCGACAACACAAACCACTGCACCACTGCCCCCCCCCAAGATAAGCATTTATCTGAGGTGCACATTTATGTCAGAACTATCTCTTATGTCTGATTTTTGCAATATACAGTTATGTATTCTAACCAATACTGTGCAACAAGCATTTCAATTAATCACTGTCTAGAAAACATGGAACAGGTCATTCGCACAACTGTATCAAGAAAAAAGACTGAAGGGGTCTATATTACGAGAGCGAAAATACTATTAAGCGAATACTAAAACCCCGACACCTATTGCATGAACCGAGGATATCCCGAATGCACTAAACCGCGAAATTTTAAATGTCGAACTGTCATACTCGGCCAACCCCACCACCCGCTACATACTATCTACCCAAACAAAATAAATAAAGCACATACATACACTAACCAAACCTTACTTCTAACCCTAAAGTAAAGCACAGACACCCTACTTCTAACCCTACACTAAACCCCACTTACACAACTATCTATGCACTATCCTTAACCCCTCCCTAACCCTAAGGTCCATAACTACCGCACACTTCCCCTACGAAAATATACACAAGCAAAATAAATAATCCACCTACATACATTTAACAAAACCCTACTTCTAACCCAACACTAAATCTAACATACAAAACCTATCTATGCACTTACATTAACCCGCACCCTAACCCTAAAGTCCGTAACTATCCAACACTTACCTTATACAGCTATTCCACAGACGGGCCAACCATGGTAATTCGACATTTCCGAAATCGCACTTTTGTACGTTCGCTATAAGTCCATTTCGCACAATACATGTCGATGTTTACGTATTCGCGTAAACGGAATTTCGATCAGCTAATATAGACCCGACTGAAGTACCTCCTGCTTCCACTGCTTTACTTACATTGCTAACTGAAATACAATGCTGACTTTTTGTGCATTTTCAAGGAATGTTGCGTTTCAAGGGAAGAGAAGTTTACTGTTGCTCCTATCAACTCTTTTTTCAATGTGTAACTGTTGTGTTTAGCAAATGGCCATCATTAGAGTTTATATCAAATTTAAAATATACTGTTAGTAGCACAACAGGTAGTATATTTGCCTGTGGTGTAGAAAGTTGTGGGTTCTACTCCCATACCATGTAGATGGAGTAATGGTATTGCAGTGCCTTTTAAAGGGGCATGGTGGTGCTGCACATCTGAGTGAGCCCTCCTTTTGATGAAAGGCCTAGTAACTATGGACCTGTTGCAGGTTTGGCAGCCATTCCTAAATGCAATATTATGAGTTACTAATTTTTTTTTAAATGTAACATGGGCAATTTATTCTTCAGGGGCAGCTGGCACTGAATTTGTACATGAAATACTGAAATATAAAGTTGTTTGCCAACAGTAACCTCTTCATTAGTTATAGAGCTCCTTCATGTGGAATTATTTGGATGACTTTTACTTCTGCAGAGACTGTGTATACTGACTGATATTGGTGGATTGCAATGACAGAAGTTTGAGTGGTCTTTTGTGGTTGACATGTTCTGTAATAGGTAGTTTTGTCCTTACTGGTTCATACATCTTGTTTCATTGCTTACTGGAAAAGTGTTCCAACCTGCAAATTTAAAACATATTCTAACAAGTAGTGTTGTATTATACAAGGAATATAATTTAATATGATCAGGTAGGTGCATCAAAGAGCACATGCATGTGTCCATGGTCCCAGAGGTGCCAGAAGCTGTTGAAGACTGGTGGGGGCGGAGGGTGAGAGGGGCACTTAGTGATCTAAAAAGGGCATTTTTTTTAAAACTATTTACTACCACAACATAGGTTCACTTGGAGGACATTTTAAGCTTAACCAATTTCCGTTTTGGTGCTTGAATGAACATTTCCTGATTGGTTTTAACTGTCCCATGGCTGATAATTGTATATTAGCCCTAATGAGAATAAATGTGATCATACTATAGATACTTTGAGGGGACCCATGTAAGGCATGCAGCATTTAAGAACTGCCTCTATCCATTAGTGGCACGAGGGGCAATCCTGGAGTACATTTTCTATTACCCATCCTTAGATCCAAGTTGCATTTGAATATGGACAGGGATGAGCTTTGTTTTACTTGAATGGATAGTCTGTTCTGGAACAGTGGTAGCCTCTATGATATATATCCATCTCTCCACAACATTCAGTTTAGATACCTGGGCTGAATATTTCTGATGCCATTTGACTTGCTGATGTTCAGTAGGTCCATCTGTATTAGGTCGGAGGATGCCTTGTATGCCAGACATGTCACCTCTAAGCACTCTGTAGGATACTGAGTATAGTGATAATTCTTTGAGGTGTTCCGTGCAAGACCTATTGTTTAGGACTTGTATCCCTTTAGCAAGGTACCTCTGTGGGTATTCCAATTGTAGCATGGATCTGGGCAGATACATGCCAAAGTGGTCATTATACAAAATGATTGACCTAATGAGGCCTTTGTAAAGGGAGAAAATAACATCTCTAGGGCTAGACACAAACAATTTGTTTATAAGCTGTGCAATATAGAAATACTTTCTTATGACTCTGGGCACATGTTGATCAAAAGTTAGGTCACTGTACATACAAGTTCCCAAATGCCAAACACCTGGGTCACTTCTCAGGGGGCATTGTCAATTTGGCAGTTCCTTGGATTAGATGACTTCCCAAAGGATATGATAATGTATTTCTTCGAGTTTAGTTTCAATTCATGATTCTGGCACCAGTTATTGTTTGGGACAAACCTTCCTGCATGATGGTTAAATCATTTGAGGATTCAATAACTGCTCCTAGTTTGCAGTAATCTCAAACTTAGTTGGCCAAAGCCGTTTGGTATTTCCTTTTACTTTTGAGATGTATATGCCAAACAGAAAAAGTCTAAGCAATGAATGCTGGGGGACTCCATTGGTGACTGGTTTCTATCCTATTTTGATCTCCTGCATCCTGTGACCAAGCATACATGTTTGCGTTCTTTGATTTACCTTCCTGGTTGTATTAACCTGATTGTATTAATTATATTCCTTGTATAATACAGCACCACTTCTTAGAATGTGTTTTAAATTTGTAGTTTGGAACAGTCTTCTAATAAGCAATGAAACAAAATGTATGAACCAATAATGAAAATACTACCCACTTCAGAAAATGTCAACCATAAAATGCCACTCTGACTTCTGTCATTACAATCCACCAATATCAATAAATATGCAAAATCTCTGCAGAAGTAAGTCATCTAAATAATTCCACATTGAAGGGATCTGTAACTAATGAAGAGGCTGCTGCTAGAAAACACCGTTATATTTCATTGTTTCATCTACAAATAAAGCGCCTGTTGCCCTTGAAGAATAAATTGCCTATGCTACATTAAAAAATGATAAGCTAGTAATTTTGCAATGGGGAATGGCTGGCAAACTGAAGACAGGTTCATAGTCACTAAGTAACTCCTCCAAAGGAGAACATTCATAGGACTGCAGCATCCACTCCCTTTTAAGTACAGCACAGTACAGTATCAGCAATCCATCTGCATACTGTGGGAGTAGAACCCACAACCTGCTGCATCAAAAGCAAGTATACTACCTGTTGTGCTACTAACAATGCAAACAACTTAGCATAAGTAGCACTAAACTTCTCTTCCCCTGAAGCTCTCAGCTCCTTGTAAAATCCACTTGACACTCAACTAAATCTCTCAACTTCGCAGCACAAGAAATCTGGAAAAAGCCAACATTTATTTGGGGGGCAAAGGCCCAAAACCAGGGGCACATTTTAAATATTGCTTGTATATTCTTAGAAAGTTGCTAAAATAAAGTGTTTTGTGTTACCATGTGCTTCCTGAAAGATAGGAAGACTGAAGCTTAAAAGGCTATAATTATTTAGTGAATTCAGTTCTCACTGATTTGCCAGAAAGCCATAAATTTTAAGAGGAACAGACCAAATGTATGAGCCAATATTCTGTGAAAATCTGGACAGTTGAGAGCTATGGACTCAACTCCCTGAATCACAAATGGTGGTATGGGTAGAAAATTCAGGCTCTTGTTTGAGCCTGAGTAGCACTAACCACCAAGTATACCTAACTGGGGCATTTTGCGTGCACGCGCACACACACACACACACACACACACACACACACACACACACACACACACACACACACACACACATACACACACACATGGGAGCAGCATAACTCCTGCAAATAAAAGAACAAAACTCTCCATACCAGCATGACTCTGGCAGCACCAACTGAACAGCAGCAGCATAACTCCTATAACACAGAGCAATAAGAGAACAAGAACAACTAGTTTAGTTAATTTAACTTCTGCACGCAAATCCACGTTAGCATGAAAACTCCATTTCATTAGTTTTTCCCGACAGGTCTTGCAGCTGTAAAATTGTGGGGCTCCCCCTCCCCCTGGCTCTATGGTTCCGGCGCCCATGCATAGTCCTAAAAATGTGTGCAAGGGGTCTATGTTTTAAAAACAGCCCAAAGATAAACTTAATCTGCCACTAACCAGATGCATTTTCTTTGAATGTGGGTTTCAATGCCATTTCAATGAATTTGAGTTTCAAGGGCAGAGAAGTTTATTGTTCATGCTAAGTCTGTTTTCATTGTGAAACTTTGTTTTGTTTAGTATATGGCTATCTGTGTTTGTGTTATAAAATTTTAAATAAAAATGTTAAATATCTCTAATCATTGTAGAAGTAAATAAAATAGTATGCACGCTGACAGGTTTGAACAGTGGATATGGTAACTAGGGAGAAAAAGCCAAGTAATGGGACACTGGCATGGCTTATCCTTTCTAGGGCCCCATTTGACCATGATCTGCTTGTATGTCCTGTATGTCTGTGCATGCTTCTAAACCTATCCTACCTACTTGGCCCTCTCATGACTTAGCATCTTCCACAACATTCCTCTCCCACAAAAAACAAAAAGGCACTTGTTCCATAAAAACTTACACTCCATACATACCTCTCCACTTTGCCTATGTGTCATCTTGACACAATTGATTTGGTCCAATTGGCCATATAACATTATTCTATTGTTGTCACCTATCACTAGTGTGGTGACACTGCAAAGTCATGAAAGTGAACCAGCAACAGAAAATCTTAAGCACTGTCTGAATTAACCATGAACCAGTATATAGTGCTATGCTCCTTCAGATCCAGAACCACCATAAAACACAAAGGAGGAATCAGGGGAAATAGAATTTGGAGGGTAAGCATCTTGAATTTCAGAATTTTGTTATGAAGACTTAAGACAGATCTAATATTGGCTTTTGAGTATCTTCTTTTTGGAAACAAGAAAGATGCTCAAATAAAACGTTTGTCCTTTTCTTAAGCATCAGGAACAGGTTGTATGTCTCCTTGATATAACATGTGAGAAAGTATGGGAGGAAATAGATGGGTTTAGTTTAGAGGATGAAGAGGAGCTCCTGACTTTGTCAGAGAAGAGTCCCAGTACCATCTGTAAGTTTTCTGAATTATATCCAACCCTCAAGCATCTGACATGATCTGGATCCAAAGATGAAGACAGAGAAAAATACCGGCTACAAGATTTAGATGATGGCAAGAGGGGGAGGAAAGGGACTTTGAAGAAGACAGCAAGGCATTATTTTTGGCTTGCCCTTGTCTCTAGGTTGCACCTTTTTTCTTAGCCTTGCCTTTGCCTTGACACTGTTTTTTAAAGTGTTGCTTAGCATCTTTTTGTCAAGATTGCTTTACAGGCTTTCTGTAAAATGACTTTGGTATTTCCATAGAGTCAATGGTATTTAGAAATTGCCTAGCTCCAACAATTACTTTTTGCAGACACCAAGGCATTCATATCTTCCCTCGCTTAGACAACTGCCTTATTTTTGCAGATTCTTTTCAAAATTATCAGGATTCTCTCTCATTTTTTCAGATACCTGTTTCAAAATCTAAGGTTCCTTCTAAACGTAGATAGTCATCCTTTACTCCAACTCACAGAATCACTCTTCTAGGTTGTCTGCTTGACACTTCTCTGATGATGCTCTACCTCCACTCAAGGCAACCTCTTATCGCAATCACTTTCTACAGTTTTCTCATCTTTCAGTGACTACAGCAAGAGAATTCCTCAGAATATTAGGGCACATTGCCTCCTTATTCTTAATGCTCCCTTAATCCAGATTACACATTAAGAAAATCCAGTGATAACTTCTAAAATCAGTGCAGATTCAGCACCAACAGCCTCCTTCTTTCCTGATTCCATGTCTTCCATTTATCATGAAAGAACTGCATTGTGGATGGACCAAATGCTACTGAATACAGGCCTTACATTCTCTCATCCAGCTCCATTTCAATCTGTAGCCACATCTGTTTCAGACTTAGGCTGGGGAGCTGTGTCCAAGGGAAACAAAGTGCAGTTTTTTAGGACCAAAATGTCAAGAAGAAAGTCATCAATGTACAATAAATGCTGTCCCTGTTAAATGCTTTGAAAACATTACATAATTTGTGGACTCTAGGACCGCTTCAAATAATCACAGACAACCCAACTATGATGCAGTATATAAACAAACTGACAGTGGGTGAGGGTCAGGTCCTATCCTCTTTGCAGACTAGCCATGTTAGACTGGGAGCTTGCAGCTCAGCAGAATATGTATCCATTCAGGCTTCTTACATTTCTTCAGAGCAGAACATTGTGGTAGACACTCTGATTAAATCCAGGATGGACCAGCATTAATGGAAGTTGCACCCCAACATCTTCCAAGACTTAATACATCTATGAAGAACTCCGGACATAGATCTATTTGCTACCATTCACAATTGCCAACTAAGAAATTCTGCTCCAGGACTCCTTGCACAAATTATGGAAAACAGATGCCTTTACCTTTACGTGGTCAGTAAAGTCCCTTTATGCATTTCCACCATTCCCTCTGATAAACAGAGTTGTTTTAAAGATCTAAAAGGAAACTGCAAAGATAACTTTGGTAACTTCTTTTGGCCCAGACAACATTAGTGCTCTCTTTTCATGAAAACTATCAAGGACATTGACCACAATCTTCTTCACAGAATGGATTTGCTCACACAGAACAGTAGATCACTGATTCACCCCACCATCCAAAAGCTTCAGACTGACTGCCTGGATGATAGAAGTCTGATCCCATTAAGGCACCTTTTTTCTGAGAAGGTGCAACAGATGTCAAGGAAGTTGGAAAACCTGCTACTAGAAAATCTTGTATAGCAAAATGGAAGCAATTTTCTGTCTGGTGTCAAAAGAAGAGCCAGGACCCTTACAAGGTGGATGCCCCTCTAGTTCTACATAACCTGTGTACATTTCTCAGCTCAGGGCTTTACTATTCTTCTATTAAAATGTATTTGTCAAACATTTCTGCATGTCTGTCTTTCCATGCCCCTTTTTTCATTATTCCAAGTAAAACAATTTCTGAAAGAGGTTTCACATATCTGGCCACCAAGAAAAAAGGTTGATCTTTTTTGGTATTTTATTTACGTGATAGACAAACTCACTCCTCGATCTTTTGAACTGTCTCATTGGCTGATTTGAGGTTCTTAACATGGAAAACTGTCCTAACCATTCATCTTGAGTTTGGCTAAGTGAGTATCTAACACAAGAAATGGCTTGCACCTGTCACCCTTAGGCTTTCAAATACTAGCCAAGGCTCTTGCCACCCCCATAATGCCTTTTTTAGGCAAGGCTCAAAAGACAAACCTACCTCCGTAAATAGCACAAGTAACCAAAAACTGAGGGTAAAGCTACTCAATGCCAGACGTCTAAACCTCAAAATGCATGCACTCGAGGCACTCCTCAGTATGGAGAAAATCGATATCTGTGCAGTAACAGAAACCTGGTTTAAGGCTCCAGAGAGCACCCCAGCACTACCAGGCTACAACTCATACCATACATTTCGGCTACAGAACCCGGACCGAAATACAAAAGGCAAGGGTGTATCCATATTCATCAAGGATACCCACACCTCCAGGTTAGTGGCACAGCACGATGCTTCAGAGATCATCCATGTGCAACTAACAATGGGTAAAACTGCAATTCAAATTGTAGCTTGCTACAGATCATCCACCATGTCCCAGGATCCCCATTCCATGTTTCTGGAAACACTGGAAAATATGAAGGTCCTACCTAATACCCTAATATTGGGTGATTTCAATTACCCAAACATTAACTACCCAAACATTAACTGGGAGAACTACTCAAGTACTAACTCCCTTGCCCAACATTTCCTAGAATTTATAAACTCACCCTGGATCAACTGGTCAACACCCCCACCAGAGGTGACAACATATTGGACAAGTAAAAAATGATAATAAAGAGTGCACCATGTAAGGCCAAGCTGAATAAAACTCCAGGAATCTTCAGATAAAAACGATAATCCACATTTTATTGGAAAACAGACATCAGAGACTGCAGTAGTATAAGCGCTTTCGCGTTGCTCCTCAATGCTTCATCAGATATAAATGCAGTATAAAACCCCCTCCCTTTATATAAAAAACATATAGTGACATCACAACATTCATTTAAAACAATCAAATAATTAAAGCAATATGACATAATAAGAAGTTGATTAATGTTAGTGCTTTAGGGACCTAGATGTTAGGAAAGGCTTAATAGATAGCTTCTCATTGAGCCCAAATCTATGGGCTTGTAGTTTCATTATCCACTTGCTCTCCCTTTCCTCTATTCTATTTTTTGAATTGCCCAACCTCTTCCCTATGTTGACCAATTCTAAAACTTGAAAACTAAAACTGTGTGTGCTGCCTAGTTCTATTATATGTTTCGCAAGAGCATTGGCAATATTACTCTTGCTGATAGCATAAACATGCTCTCTGATGCGCTCTCGTAGTGACCTGGTTGTCATACCCACATAGAACTTCATGCAAGCTTTGCACGTTGCTACATATACTAAATTCACAGATTTGCAGGTGGCATGATGTTTCAATAAATATCTCTTGTTGGTTATAGGATGTGAGAAAGTGTCGGTAGTGGATACATGTTTGCATTGATTACAAGTGTAGCAGGGAGAAGTACCTATTTTGTGACTCTGAGGTGCATTAAAATGACGTCGGTCATAGCATAACAACCTGTTTAGTGAGGGCATATTCCTATATGCCACTCTAGGTCTTGTGTCAACTAAAGAACTAATCGTATCATCATCCATTAAGATGCTCCAATGCTTCCTGAATACATTTAGAATGTTGTTATTTCTATTAGTAAAGGGAATGACAATCCTGCTATGGTTGTCATTAATTCTCCTTTTAAAAGGCTGAGAGTGTTTGTGTGTTCTATTAATCAAAGGTGCTCCATCAGATAGTCTATGTGAGTCACCCAAAGAAATGGCTTCAGATACTTGTCTCTTATTATAACCTCTAGATAAAAAGTTCTTAGTGAGGTTCTGTTTGTGCTTATCATAAGCTGTTGTCTGGGATGTTAATTTGGAGACTCTAACCATTTGATTAGTAATAATATTGTTGTATATATGCTTGGGATGCATACTCTCTCGATGTAACAGGTTATTTCTCCAACATTCCTTTCTGTAAAGTTCAGTATCAAAACCCTGATGGGTATTGTTTATTTTAACATCCAAAAAATCAATGGTATCAAAAGAATAAGTGCATTCAAAACTAAGGAAATCTGTGGTGTTATTAAGATATGCTACAAAATTTAAAAGTTGTTCAACAGTTCCCCTCCACAACAAAAACACATCATCTACAAATCTGTTATAAAATACAAGATGGTCAACAAAAAATAAATCTTCATTCAAAACAAAGCAGTTCTCCCATTGTGCCAACACCAAATTAGCATAGGCGTTGGCACAGGGGGTGCCCATTGCTACCCCTTTAGTTTGTAAGAAATAATTATCTTGGTAACAAAGGACATTGTTTTCTAAAATAATCTCCAAAAGTGACATATACCTATAAATTACACGTTCAGACAATTTATATTGCACCAACATAGCCCTGACAAAATCCATCCCAGTAGTATTTGGGATGGAAGTGAAAAGAGACTTCACGTCTAGTGTAACCAATAAATCATTTCTACAAAAAGAAGGTGAATATAATAATTATTTCTTACAAACTAAAGGGGTAGCAATGGGCACCCCCTGTGCCAGCACCTATGCTAATTTGGTGTTGGCACAATGGGAGAACTGCTTTGTTTTGAATGAAGATTTATTTTTTGTTGACCATCTTGTATTTTATAACAGATTTGTAGATGATGTGTTTTTGTTGTTGAGGGGAACTGTTGAACAACTTTTAACTTTTGTAGCATATCTTAATAACACCACAGATTTCCTTAGTTTTGAATGCACTTATTCTTTTGATACCATTGATTTTTTGGATGTTAAAATAAACAATACCCATCAGGGTTTTGATACTGAACTTTACAGAAAGGAATGTTGGAGAAATAACCTGTTACATCGAGAGAGTATGCATCCCAAGCATATATACAACAATATTATTACTAATCAAATGGTTAGAGTCTCCAAATTAACATCCCAGACAACAGCTTATGATAAGCACAAACAGAACCTCACTAAGTACTTTTTATCTAGAGGTTATAATAAGAGACAAGTATCTGAAGCCATTTCTTTGGGTGACTCACATAGACTATCTGATGGAGCACCTTTGATTAATAGAACACACAAACACTCTCAGCCTTTTAAAAGGAGAATTAATGACAACCATAGCAGGATTGTCATTCCCTTTACTAATAGAAATAACAACATTCTAAATGTATTCAGGAAGCATTGGAGCATCTTAATGGCTGATGATACGATTAGTTCTTTAGTTGACACAAGACCTAGAGTGGCATATAGGAATATGCCCTCACTAAACAGGTTGTTATGCTATGACCGACGTCATTTTAATGCACCTCAGAGTCACAAAATAGGTACTTCTCCCTGCTACACTTGTAATCAATGCAAACATGTATCCACTACCGACACTTTCTCACATCCTATAACCAACAAGAGATATTTATTGAAACATCATGCCACCTGCAAATCTGTGAATTTAGTATATGTAGCAACGTGCAAAGCTTGCATGAAGTTCTATGTGGGTATGACAACCAGGTCACTACGAGAGCGCATCAGAGAGCATGTTTATGCTATCAGCAAGAGTAATATTGCCAATGCTCTTGCGAAACATATAATAGAACTAGGCAGCACACACAGTTTTAGTTTTCAAGTTTTAGAATTGGTCAACATAGGGAAGAGGTTGGGCAATTCAAAAAATAGAATAGAGGAAAGGGAGAGCAAGTGGATAATGAAACTACAAGCCCATAGATTTGGGCTCAATGAGAAGCTATCTATTAAGCCTTTCCTAACATCTAGGTCCCTAAAGCACTAACATTAATCAACTTCTTATTATGTCATATTGCTTTAATTATTTGATTGTTTTAAATGAATGTTGTGATGTCACTATATGTTTTTTATATAAAGGGAGGGGGTTTTATACTGCATTTATATCTGATGAAGCATTGAGGAGCAACGCGAAAGCGCTTATACTACTGTAGTCTCTGATGTCTGTTTTCCAATAAAATGTGGATTATCGTTTTTATCTGAAGATTCCTGGAGTTTTATTCAGCTTGGCCTTACATGGTGCACTCTTTATTATCATTTTTTACTTAGTTTACTTGGACTTAATAAGAGTGCTTTATCTGGCGGTATTGTTTTATTTGCTGTTGTTCCTGCAACATATTGGACAAGGTCATCACCAATATGGGTGACCGGTGTTCCACACCGGAGGTCAACCCCTCACTGGTTAGATCTGACCATAAACCAATCACTCTGGATATCCACATTCCGCCCCCACCCCCGGTCAAGGAAACCACTGTGAAAAACTTTTCAAAAGCAAACTTCACGTTACTTAAGACCAAGATGAAAAAGTTTCAAAGCCCCCATGCTAAAGGATAATGCTGTCCAAACAGCAGAATCCTTTACTAATGCACTCTACGGGGACCTACAAGAATGCATGGATCGTGCTATCCCAAGCAAAACCAAGACTCACTCCTCCAAGAAAAGGAAACCAGTCTGGTGGACCCCTGCCATAAACAAGCTATATAATAGAAGGAGGAAACTAGTACAGAAAAGAGTAAAATCCCAAGAAGGGAAGACATCCCTGATTAGTATTAGCAAGAAAGTACAATCCCTCATAAAATCATCCATGGCTAGCTTTGGAAAAAAAATTGCCAAGGACTCCAAAGATAACCACAAGGCATTCTTTAGCTATGTCAAGAATCTAAGTGGTAACTCTCAAATCTGCTCTGAGTTAGTACAGAATGGCACAAAATACACTGAACCAACTGATATTGCCAACATCCTGGCAAAGAGGTTCAGTGCAAACTTCACTCCCCCCTCACCCCCAAAAGGGTCCATAACCATAGCAGCAGAATGTAGAGCCCCTGAAATCACAGACACACAGGTTAAAACAGCCCTTTCTAAAGCCAAAAACAACATCAATGGGACAGGACAGTGTCCCAGGCTGCGTCTTACATGAGCTCCAAAATGAACTAACCCCTCACCTAAACACACTGTTCAAACTTAGCCTCTCCACAGGCTACATCCCCTCAGAGTGGCACACGGCAACGATTATACAGCTCCACAAAGGTGGAGCCACAACAGACCCCGAGAACTATCTCCCCATAAGCCTGACTAGCCTGGTCTGCAAGGTTATGGAGGGCATCATCATGGAATTCATTAACAGAGACATTGGGAACCTCCAAACACTAGACCCTACTCAGTTCGGCTTCCTCAAGGCAGATCATGCCTCCTAAACCTGATGGACTTCTTTGAGACAGTTACCAAGGCTATAGACTTGGGAAAGGTGGTCCACACTGCCTACATAGACCTTGCAAAGGCCTTCAACACCATTCCCCATTCTGGTATTATAGACAAGCTCACCAGCCTGAACATAAACCCCTACATCATGAGATGGATTGCCAACTGGCTCACAGACAGAACCCACACGGTAAGAGTTGCGGGATCTAGGTCCGACTCTAAACCAGTTACAAGTGGTGTCCCCCAGGGATCAGTCCTGGGACCCCTCCTGTTCAGTATATACTTCTCAGAGGTACAGGCAAGCACAGGAGGACTATGGCTGACCAAGTTCACAGATGACTGCAAACTAGGGGCTATAATTGACTCTCCGGCTGACACAGACATCCTCCAAAAGGGTCTCACTGAGACGGATACCTGATGTCATAATCATGGCCTCAAGCTAAATGCCAAAAAGTGCATAACCATCCCCTTTGGAAGAAACAAAGTACCCAAGAACTATCACATAAGTGGCAGTCCCCTAAATACGGAAGATGTAATAAGAGATCTGGCGACCCAAGTGAATAGTAATCTCTCCTTTGATAATCACATTGCCAAAGTGGTTAGAAAATCCTTCTATGTGGCCCACCTAATCACAAAAGGGTTTGCATCTAGAACAAAAGTGGTTATTATACCCCTTTACGCATCACTCATCAGACCCATCATAGACTACAACACCCCGTATGGGATGTACCTTACAAGACACCTGCAACAGCTGGAAAGACCATAGAAGTACCTCACCAAGAGGATTACTGGCCTGAAACAGATGCCCTATGCAGCTCGACTGAAGAAACTCCCAGCTGTACTCGGTTGCATACCGCCTACTCAGAGGTAATCTCTGCCTGACATACAAGGCCATGTTCAACCCAGAATTTATGGACATGCTCCACCTAAAGAAAATCAAATCCCTTCTAGCCACATGCTCTAGGGATCTAAACCTCAGCACAACAATAAATAGGACACGCTGGAGGGACAGATTCCTGTCCCAGAGACTTCCCATGCTTTGGAACAAGATTCCAATCTACATTAGGCAGAGCTCCTCGCTAACGCTCTTCAAAAGAAACCTTGACGAGTGGATGAGAAACAGAAAGTTTACCCTACGGATCACTTCAGTGGCTCTGCTGGACAGAGGCATAGTGAACTAATCTAAGGGGGCGGTGAAAGCCAACACATTCTGGCTAGGCTTATAAATGCCTTCGGGCAAATAGCCTAGTACCTACCTATGAACCTAATTGTAGACTCTAATACTGAAACATTCCTTCCTCATGTTCCACAAGGGTAACTTTAAGAACCAGTCCTTTCTTTACTCTTAAAGTAGGTTCAGAATTTACCTTAAATCAATGCGGTCATCTTTTTGTTTTCTTTCCAAAACCAAAGAAAAGGGGAGAAAGAATGTTACATATTCTAAACAAACAAAGAAAACTCAGATACTACACTGACAGAACAAAAAAACTTCAGAGTTTTGCCTCTTCATTTCCTTTGATGGGAAGGAAAAACGGCAAACAGTGTAAAAAAACCTAAATGGTGATCCAGCCTTCATTTTTGCTATTTACACCATTGTTAGACCCACTCTCAGAAGGCTAATGCTATTTCTGCAAAGGCAATGGTTGCCACTACAGCATTTTGTAAAGAAGTGAACTCTAGATTTATTCTACAGGTGGCTGCTTGGTCACCTGTACACATTTTTGCAAAGCATTACAAAACTGACTACTTTTGTAGGACCATCTCAGGGTTTGCTAGTTTTATCCTTCAGGGGATCTTGGGCTCTGGCCAGCAATCCCTGTCCCTTGCTATCTATGCTTTGAAAATCATTTCATATGCCTTTATGCAATTACAACACTGATCTATTGATGAACAGTCATGTAAGTAAACTTACCGTAACAATAGATGTTGAAACAAATCGCTGTTGCAGTACTACAACCCCCCATACAGCCCCTTTTTCTTCTATCTGATTCTTCTTTATTATATCCTATTGTGTATATGTCTCCACTTGGAGATGCATCTTTTTTGGCCAGGATGGTGGTTCCCTGTCTCTTTTCCTCTTTTTTCGTAGCATATATGCTCATCTCTAGGTTTAAGCATCCTTCACTTTGAGGCAAGAAAGCTCTAGGTTTTCATGCCCATATCTTTTCTTTTATACTGGCATACTCCTGTGTGTGGAATGAGCCCAGAAGCTTTTGTATACAGGCTGGATGTCTGATCCTTGGTAAGATACATTCCATATAGCTTCATGCTTCTGCGACAGTGATCTGTTCAAATTTCTACTATTTTCTTACACAACTGTACTTTTCACTGGTTCACTAGAACATGCCTTAATGCTACAACCTGTTTTGACTTCTTTCTGGGAATCAACACATAAAAAAGTGCTGTAGCAGAGGACGAGTCATAGTTTCTGATTTATTTATTTATTTATTTCCAGTTTGATGACCAGGGAAGTCCACTATCCAAGCAGAGCCCATTTTCAGTTGAGGCCCAGGGAGAAAAGCTCCAAAAGCAGTTAATAGAATATACCATAAGTACAGAATGGAATATACAGTATACAAAAACATAAATATACAATTTAAAATATAAATACAAAATCAGGGAGTATACATTTAAAAAACACAAATGTTAAAATATAGATAAAGTCAAACATAATACAGAGAATATAATTAAAAGTACAAGTCATAAAGTCTTTATACAAGTTTTGTGTTTGTTCTAACAATAATGTTAGTGATCAGAGATGATAGTGGATGAGATTAAAGGGAAGTTTGAAAGAGACAACGGTGTAGTTTAGGTGGGAAGGGATGGTATGGCATACAATAACAAACATTTTATGGAAACCTTCATCTGTCATTAAGCTGTATAGTGGGATGAAAACAATTGTAGTAATAAAGAAATGCCTGGATAAAGACATAATACAGACCATAATTATTCTGGAAATATGTAATGCCTGTGAGTAATAAATGAGCAGTATCCTTCCTTCACCAAGAATGATGCCACAATACAGAGACAAGATGATCAGCTTTAACAATTGGCTTAATGTCTGGTGTCATTCAAAGGGGATCCAGTGTCTGTCTGCCTGGGATGACATGCTTGACAAGCCACGCTGCTTCGCAAGGGACGGCTTGCACCTGTCACCCCTGGGATTCCGGATATTGGCTAAGGCTCTTGCCACCCCTATAGTGCCTTTTTTAGGCAAGGCTCAAATTCTAAACCTACCACCCTAGAAAACAAAAATGGGAAGAAACTGAGGGTAATGCTGCTCAATGCCAGAAGTCTAAATCTCAAAATGCACGCACTCAAGGCCCTTCTCAGTATGGAGAACATCGATGTCTGTGCTGTAACTGAAACCTGGTTCAAGGCTCCTGAGAGCACCCCGGCACTATTAGGTTTTACCTCATATCATGCATTCCGGCCTCAAAACCCGGACCACACCACAAAAGGAGGGGGTGTATCCATATTCATAAAGGATACCCACACCTCCAGGTTGGTGGCAACGCACCAAGCTTCGGAAACCATCCAGGTGCAACTAACCATAGGCAAAACTGCTCTACAAATTGTAGCATGCTACAGGCCACCCTCTCAAACTCAGGAACACCACACAGCCTTCCTGAAGACACTGGAGGGTATAAATGTATCTCCAAACACCATCATATTGGGTGACTTCAACTACCCGAATATAGACTGGGAACATTACTCAAGCCCTAACTTTCTAGCCCAACGGTTCCTGGAGTTCATAAATTCAAATGCCATGGAACAGCTAGTCACTGTTCCCATGAGAGGAGAAAATATACTAGATCTCATTATCACAAACATGGGGACAAAATGCTCCACACCGGAAGTATATCCCTCATTGGTGAGATCTGATCATAAACTAATCTCACTGGAAATCCACATCCCACCCCCACCCCAAACAAAAAAGACGACAGTGAAGAACTTCTCTAAAGCAAACTTCACACTACTCAAGACTGGTGTGGTATCCTTCAAGGCCCCTGAGACAGTGGAAACCACAACACAAGCTGCGGAAGCCCTTACAAATGCCTTCTATGAACACCTCCAGGACTGCATGGATCAGGCAATCCCAAATAAAACCAAGACTCTTTCCACAAAGGGCAAATGTCCAGTCTGGTGGACCCCAGCCATTAACAAACTTTACAATAAGAGGAGAAAGCTATTACATGATAGAACAAAATCCATAAAAGGGAAGTCACCCCTGATCATTATTAGTAAAAAAATACGAGCACTCATAAAATCAACTAAGGCCAATTTTGAGAGAAAAATTGCCATGGATTCAAAGGACAATCATAAGGCCTTTTTCAGCTATGTTAGGAACCTGGGTGGAAACTCCCAGATATGCTCAGAATTAGCCCAAAATGATATAAAAATCACTGAACCCACAGACATTGCCAACATACTGGCAGATAGGTTCAGTGCAAACTTCACCCCCCTCTCCCCCCCTAAAGGAGAGATAACTATTCTAGCGGAGTGTAGCCTCCCAGACATCTCAAATACGCAGGTGAAAGCTGCTCTCTCTAAAGCTAAAAACACAGCATCAATGGGACCGGATGGTGTCCCCAGCTGTGTGCTACACGAGCTAAATGAGGAATTAAACCCGCACATAAGGCAGCTGTTTAATCTCAGCCTTACCACAGGATACGTGCCCAAGGAGTGGCGTACGGCAACTGTGGTCCCACTCCACAAAGGTGGTGCCTCTACGGACCCTGGTAATTACCGCCCCATAAGCTTAACAAGTCTAGTCTGCAAAGCTATGGAGAGGATCATAATGGAGCTCATAAACAAAGATATAGGGGACTTGCAGACATTGGACCCGACCCAGTTTGGCCGTCAAGGGAAGATCATGCCTTTTGAACTTGGTCGACTTCTTCGAAACAGTCACCAAGGCCATTGATGAGGGAAAGGAAGTCCATACAGCCTACCTTGACCTTGCAAAGGCTTTCGACACAATACCCCACTCGGGTATTGTAAAAAACTTACCAGCTTAAATGTAAACCCATATGTCACAAGATGGGTTGCAAACTGGCTTAAGGACAGAACCCACAGGGTTAGAGTTGCTGGCGCTATGTCAGACTCCAAGCCGGTCACAAGTGGTGTCCCACAGGGCTCGGTCCTTGGCCCCTATTGTTCGGCATCTACTTCTCAGAAGTACAGGCCAACATGGGAGGTCTTTGGCTGACAAAGTTTGCAGACGACTGCAAACTGGGCGCCATAGTGGAAAGTGCATCGGACACGGATATCCTTCAGAAGGGACTCACGGAAACAGATAGCTGGTGCCAGAGCCATGGCCTGAAGTTAAATGCCAAAAAATGTATAGTCATACCCTTCGGGAAAAACAAGGTAACCCCAAGCTACCATATAGGTGGCAATCCACTAAGCACAGAAGAGGTTATCAGGGACCTGGGGACCCAGGTTGACAGTGGCCTTTCTTTTGACACTCACGTTGCTAAAGTGGTTAGAAAGACCTTCTACATTGCCCACCTGATCATAAAGGGATTTACATCCAGATCTAGTCAGGTCATTGTTCCCCTGTACTCTTCACTTATCAGACCAATGATCGAGTACAATGCCCCATTCGGGATGTATCTCGCCCGACATCTGCAGCAATTGGAGAGACCCCAAAAGTTTCTCACCAAAAGGATAAAGGGACTCCAAAATCTGTCATATGCTGCCAGATTGAAGAAACTCCAGCTCTATTCAGTCGCATACCGTCTGCTCAGAGGTGACATGTGCCTGACATACAAGGCCATGTCCAACCCGGAATTAATGGACATGCTCCACCTCAAAAAATCCAAATCCACCAAAACCACTAGAGCAAGCGACTTAAACCTTAGCACGGATATAAATAGGACGTGCTGGAGGGATAGATTTATCACTCAGAGACTCCCTATGCTGCGGAATAGAGTCCCGGTCCATGTGAGGCAGAGCACCTCGCTGGCTCTGTTCAAGAGAAATCTTGACCTGTGGATGGGAGATCGTAGGTTTACCCCGGGAATCATCTCTGTGTCACTGCTGGACAGAGGCACAACAAACTAATGGGTACAGTATTTTTTCATATAAGGGGTGGCGTAAGCCACAAAAATTCAGGCTAGGCTTATAAATGCCTTGGGGCAGATAGCCTAGTATAAACCTATGAACCTATGAACCTATGAACACATTTGCATCATCTCATTCTCAAACACATGTCAGGGCAATTATCAGAGAGATGCATACTAGTAATGGATGCCACAGAAGTAAGCATATTGGTTGTGTCACGAAGAACACACTTGAAAGGCTTTACTGTACTCTTCTATCATAAGGGGGATGGATGCCCTACCTTGTAGGACAGGAGGCTGAAAAAGGGGGCCCTCTGACTGTGCCATAACTATTGCCTGTATGCAAGCCACTGCTGTCTGATATAATTGTCTGACAGAGATGTTATCAGATTCAACCCCCTGTCTATGATACTAGTCTCTCTACACATTTCTGTATTGACTGCATGTGCCACAGGAGACAGCAATGGAGGCTGTACAAATAACTGAAATCAATGTGTGCAGTAAGAAAGGAGTTACAAATATAGTATGTACAATCTGATTTAATCAGAATGCTGAAAAGGAGTTACACATGTTACTGAGTACATAACAGTGAGCCGTATTATATCACTGCTTCTTTGCCAGGGACTGTAGTGATAGTTCCTACTGTATTTAAGAATGCAATTCTGAAAAATCTGCTTCATTCCCTGAATATGTCTTCCCCTCTCATCAAACCTTTTCAAAAATATCAGCAGTAGAAGAGTCAGATAGAAAATCTTTGTCAAGAGGAGCATTAACAATTTGTGTTTCAGTATTCCAAGATAAATTCTGAGACTTCAGCAAGGTATATGTATACCTGCACATAACAAATCCAGTGCCACAGCTCAAGAAACAGCATTTACCGCATCATTGGAATATTTCAATGAATGGTGACCTGAGTGACTGAAGAAACTAAGTTAAAGTGCGAGGACTTAGCTTTTGAAAAATGGTAAAACTGCCAGTGACCTAGACATTTCAGCAAAGCTTGCAAGGAGGTACTTCACAATATGAGCTGAAAAGTTAACCATCTCTAAAGGCAACAGTTGAAGTGCATACCTTCTTCTCAAACCTATCAAAACCTCTTGCATCTTTATCTAAAGGAACTGGGTTCGAAGTAGTAAGAAGGTTAGATCCAGCTTCCTTGCCCTATAAACAACTGTTGGGTCTACCACAGAACTGTAAAAGAGATATTTATGAGTCTGTCTGGCTTCTTAGGATTAGGAGGTTGACTATTTGGTGAAGTACCATCTGCATTAAAAGCATTCCCTAGATCACCTATTATAAGGGGGATATTGCTGAAGGCTTAGGAGTAGCAACCCGTAAAAGCTTCTACTCTCTTTGGGTGTCAGGTTTTTCTCCCACAGGAAGATAGCCATCATCTCAGCAATAGTGCCTGCAAATGAAGTTTCTCCTACGGCAGAATCAGAGGAAATATGCTGATCAGACTTTGAAAAAATCCAATAACCAGGATGTACACAAAACCAGGAAGTAACCAAGCCAAAAACCAGAAAGCAGAACAGCCAGCAGTTAGTCGGTAAAAACGAAATACTTTAATCCAGTTGAACAAGCCTCAAACACACAAGCGCTTTCGCTCAGAAAATTCTGAGCTTTCTCAAGTGACACCATCTTGTTACAACAGGTGTCTTTTATAACTTACTAATCTTCCTGTTAATTTAAAAAATGCTGTTAATCAGCGCTTTAAAGGAGCTATTCCTTTTGTTACATACATCCCACCCCCCAAAACATTAAACACAGAAAACATTTTTTTATACTACTGATGACCTGATGTCAGTCCTGCAGCGATGGCAACCGACGCAGAAATACTAAGACTCTGGTATTTGGGCCGACTGATGGCTACCCTGGCAGGGATAACCCAAATGTGTTGCTCAACAGTGAATACACTCGAACATCTACATTTATGGCAGGTGTACACAACTGTACTTTCTGCCTTCACTTCCCAGGTTTCTTTACCATAGTACTTGTCAAACCACTACTTTGTAAATATTACTTTTCAACTTCTTTGGCATTCTTCTGTTATACTCTACACATGATACTCTGTGCCAGTTGGCTGTAGCCCCTCTAATTTTAACTCTGACATCTTCATTCAGACTTCCCTTCTCCTCAACCACCTCTCCCAGATACTTGAAGCTGTTAACTTGTTCTAGTATTTTCTCTTCTACATCAGTTCTTAGCTTCTTCTGATTTCCCCCATTTGTACCATTACAGGTATCTTATCTGTACTCGGTTTCATTCCATATGCCTTCAGTTTTGCATTCCATTTCCCTATCCTTTAGTGAAGTTCTTGCTCAGAGTCTGCCTGTAATGCCACATCATCTACATACAGCAACTTTGTGGATCTCTCCCCGCTGACCTGTTTGATAATGTAGTTCATCACCAGTATGAACAGCAGTGGGCTCAGAGCTGACTCTTGACACACATCCACCCTTACTGGAAACCTCTCTGTGAGTCCAAACACTGTTCCCAATTGTGTCATTGGTTCCTTGTATATACCCTGCCCTAAATTCGAACCATAAAAAGGACTGCCCAGATCAGCTTTCATGGGACATTGTCTTATGGTTTCTCAAGGTCTAGGAATGCCCAGTTGGACTCTTGCCTAATCTCTGGCTTCTTCTCAACAATCTGTCTCTTTGCAAACATCAGGTTGATTGTGTTGCATCCTGTTCTGAATCCAAACTACCAGTCTCCCAAAAACTGTTCATATGACCACTTAGTTCACAGCTGCATGGGAGTCATCAACTTAAAAAGGGCTGGGATTGTTAGGCACTTCTTATTCCTCATGAAATTGTACTTCTCTTAATCTGTAATTTTCTTAAAAAAATCTACTAAAATCTTTAAAATGCTTCACGTAAGTTCCTGCAATGTGTTACTATTTATTAGACATTGTCCTGTTTAAGGGGCTTAGTGTACTGCTACTTTGAGCATATATATTTAATCAAATGGAAAAGGCTCACAGTGGCCTGCAGTGTGTCTGTGTGTGTATGTGGGGGGGGGGGGGGATGCGGGGGTAAAGAACCTATGGTGCTTACTTCATTAGAGTTGGAGGTACTCATGCAGTCCATGTTGCATTTTATAACGAGCCTAAGGGGCCACCATAGATGAAGATGATGCATGTGGTACCAGGATATATTAGGTATAAGGTCATGCTCTCCATACACTGCACCACTACTGCAGATAATAAAGAGACTATGATAGCTATACATTATCTGGTGGTTGACTCTTTTGTAAAAACATATATTACATGACATAATAGTCAACAGAAGTCCCTGTCTTTGTGCCAAATTTACAGAAAACTGAAAGTTATGAATTAAAAGTCTGTTTTCCTTTCACAGAATGTCCACTGAGTCACATTTCTTCATGTCACAGACACAAACTCTGCAATACTTTCAAATATAGAGTAACAGAAAAAGGTAAAATCATAAGACTAATGATAATGTTGCAGGACTGTTATAATTTAACATTTATACAACTCCCCTCCATTAATATTCAAAAACATGCACGCTGATTGGTCAGCGTGCACGTTGTAAATCAGAGTTATAGTAATGGAAAAAGGTCCGGTCGTCAGGACTTTTTCCATTACTATAACTCTTTTTTCACATGGTTTTGCTATGTTAAACTAGTTTAACATAGCGAGGCAGCTTTAAAAAAAGCAACGGAGATTCTCTGTTGCTTTTTTTAAAGCTGTCTCACTATGTTAAACCCATTTAACATAGTGAAACAGTCTGTAAAAAGCAACAGAGATCTTGCTTTCTCCGTTGCTTTTTTCAAAACTGTCTCGCTATGTTAAATGGGTTTAACATACAGAGACAGCTTTAAAAAAAGCAACGGAGATTCTTCGTTGCTGTTTTTAAAGCTGTCTCGCTATGTTAAACCCATTTAACATAGCGAAAACAGTTTGTAAAAAGCGAAGGAGATCTTGCTTTCTCTGTTGTTTTTGCCCACAGTTCTGATGTACTGCGTAGGCATACACATGCGCAGTACATCAGAACTGCCACAGAATACCAGACAGCTGCGTAAGGGCAGCAAGGAGGCATTATACAATGCCATTATTTAAGAAAAGTAATTATTTTTTTTGTCATTGTATAATAGCTTTGCCCTCATGATCAAACCATGCCAACCGTGGGTAAATCCAGCATTACCCACACCCAGGCATGGGTTATTGCTATAATATTTGTCATATGAGTTTCTCAATGGCTGAGGGATCCACAAAAGTATTAATGCCAAAATGACAGATATGAAAAATAAATCAATATGAATGAGTTTCATGAACTGACTAGTGAATGAAATAATTCTCTGCCATAAATATGTTCAACTTTAAGATATGTTATTAAGAGAAGCTGATTTAATATTAACCAAATCCACTGATGACTCTGAAGTCTATGAGAATTGCTCAAAGAAAAAGCCAATATTTGGAAAGTCACTTGCTAGAAGAAAATTAGAAATTCCAACAAGAGAAACACAAAATCAGGTCAAAGGGAATAAAGTAATGAGGCAAGTCCTCAGATTCAGAAGCATGATCAGTGCAATCACAAAGAGCCAGCTGCTGGTTACCTTCTGCGACATTGCTGTTCTAGGCTTGTTAATGGTTAATAGCATAGTTTTATAGATCATGGCTAAATGCATGGCAGGTATAATACTTGGGGTTACCTATGGGAAAGTGTATGTTGCACAACTGTAATCAGTATTTTGGGAGAGGGGTTATGATAGGTTGTGGAATGTGAGTAACTGACTAGGCTGAGTTTGGGTGGGGGGGTTGAATGTGCCAGGCAGTAGTGGAAGGAAGTACATCTTACTTCTTATGTAAGTGTGCAGGATGGGTGGCACACTGTATATGGTCTACTTTGACAAGTAGTCCTTAGGGGTATAATGTCACTGTGTATTCTCACACAGTACTATGCCTGGTAAAGGAAAATCAAGGAAGATCAACTTCTCCCATGTGAAGAATAAAATCTTGGTTCAAGCCCTCAATCTCTATGGCCAAGGCTCACTTGGGCAATAGCCCTGCTGCATCAAGACCATGCTTGGCAGGATATTGTCATAGACATTAATGCTACTGGTAACCAGAACTGCAACACTGGTTCGAGCTTTAAAATTGCTGGGTCTTCTTTCTCCACTGTTGGTAGATTCAACTGTAAATCTCGATTGGTTGTTTATTTGCTTGCCAGTCTTGCCCAGCATTTTATGTGGGCAAGACTGACAGAGGTTTTAATGAAAGAATCTATGAGCATTTATACTGTATTAGGAAAAACAAGTGTGAAAATGCTTTGGCGAAACATGTTAATGACCACCCTCAGCATAGTTTTACTTTTAGGGTGTTAGGACAGGTTTCCTTTGACATCAGGGGGGTCCTTTTCAACTATTATTAGAGCGCCTAGAAGTGATTTGGCAGCTAAAACTCTGTTCTTATAGACTTCCAGGTCTCAATGACAGAGTAAGTTTAGCTTGCATTTTGAAACTTAGAAGCATGCAGAGGTAATGTTATTATGAGTATTTTTCACTTACTATTTTTACTTTTACCTTTTGTCATTAAAAGGTTTTATATACTACGTTTTTTGGTTTTAAACATTTTAAATATTATGTTCATACATATTTCCACTTTGTTTTGGTTTTAAAACACATTTTCCATGGATTTGACTGTTGTATGCAGTAGTACTTTAAGAAGTTTTGAGATCAGCTTTTTCCCACACATTGATGTCAGTGAGTTTCAACCAGTTGGTTGGTCCATTCAAATGTATCATGTGTTGTTAATTGTGTATTTAAGGAGTTTTTTTACATTTGCTACCTTTTGATGTCTGTCTGAAGAAGTTCAGTTTTTTTTGAACGAAAAGTGGATGTTAATAAAACACTTAACACTGGACTTTTTGCTGCTGGTTCTGCTGACGTGGATTTTTGTTTTATCTATTTCAGTTTGTTTTAATTTTTCTGTTAATACAAACAATGTTACCAAATAAATAGTTTTGCCAAAGTACATAAACATAGAATCCAGGCAGCACCAAAGTGGACGTATTATTTAGAAAACAGAATAAAGGCAACATTTAATAGACATATTAGGAAAGAGATGTCTAACAGAGAAACACTAAACAGTCACTACTGTAGAAGGAAAGTGATGAAAATAAACAGCAAATGTGTGATATTTAAGCTTTTCAATGGAACAGAATAAAACACAGAATCATATAAAAAAATCTCAGATTTCTAAAACTGAGAGTGGTTAAATCAGTTCTCTTGCATCTCGCTCACTTATTTGAGTCATTACATGGGACTTTAGGGTCAAAAGTCACTTACCTGTAAAATCAGAGGTAAGGAGCATGTTATCCCATGCCAAATAGTTGGAATACATGCAGCAAAAGTACTGAGAAAAGCCTCATCTTAAAAAAAAAAAACGAAAACAATGCAGAAAGTGCAGTGAGAGAACATGATGTGTTTGGAGGATCTTTTTGTGGTCTTGAATGCATATTATGACTGCCTCACAAACAGAGTAGTCCTGCTGTATCACTAGTTTTTCAAGCAGCATAGAAAGGTCATAAGTTCATAAGACTATACTAAGCTAATGACCACAAGGGCCTTTATAAGTCAAGCAGGGCAACCAAACCCCAATTGTAACTTCCTATGTATCATGGGAGTTTGTCAGAAAGGAGTATGTTAGTTAGGAAGTTTCTAGAGGTTATGTTGGGGGGGTGGGTTATGTAAGTTTGGGTATTACTGTCTGCCTCTGTCTATCAGAGACATGGAGGCAAGACCTGGAGTGAATTTCCGATCTCCCATACATTGGTCAAGATTATGCTTAAATAAGGTTAGGGGTGGACTCTGCTTCATATTGATGGGGAGTCTGTCCCAAGTCATGAGGACCCTCTGAGAAACTTCTGTCTCACCAACAGGTCTTACTTATTGTCACAAGTAAAACGTAAATCCTGGGATTTAGTGGTTCCTATGCTGTTCATTTTGTAGATGTACAACAGGTCCATCAGAGATGGATCCAATTACACCTTGCATACCAGGCAGTAGCTGTTGAATATTTATTGAGGAATGCACGGAATAGAGCACATGGGAGTGACTGTAAATTAAACTTAACATAAGTGATATGGTACCACTGTTCTAAAGCTGGATAAAATAAATAAAATTAAAGTATTGAAAGTTCCACAGGATCTCCATTAAGTTTTTGGAGAGACCATTATTGACTTCATACCATTAGGTCACAGGTCAGAAGCCAAAAGCAGCAATATACCATTGATGAAGTCACATGTGGGATGTCTAAAGAGCTGCATAACACTACTACCAGGGGGGACCTGAACCACTGGATTTGACCTTGGAACCAGACCCATCGCAGCTGGGATGTGACTATTTCTACAATTGTTTCTCCTCTACTGTTGATTTTGAGACTGCTGCTATTGATTTAGTGACTTGCCTTTTTTGTTTGGCATGGCTTGCTGTTTTTGTCTAGTGAGAGGAGGAAAAACTGTTGTTCTATGTGTCTAGTTTTTATAGTCTGCATAAACAGGAATTTGGCCATGTTTGTTTGTTTTTAAATTGTGAGTTACTGCATGGCCTTGCACTTCATATAAATAGGTCGCACTTAGGTGCACAACACAACTACCAGACTGGATCTGAATTACTGGATTTGACCTCAGAATCAGGCCAATTACAGCTGGGATGTGCTGCAGAGCAGAGATGGGCACTGCACTAGATAATAGCAGGAGTTTATTTTTGTGAATTGCCCCATTCATCCCAGAAGTAATAACTGAATACCTCACAAACTGGGGAATACATCTGCTCTGCACTTGATTGTACTTAGCTGCTGTTCCATACACATGTCCTGCTAGCTTACATAAAGTTGCAGACAGCTGTGATATCCTTGCAATTGAACTGTGTATATAGGTTATTAAACTGCTTGCCCTTAGGTATCAGCCTAATTAGCAATGCATCTCATATTTAGCCTGGAAATTGGGCTGGGCATATAACATTTTAAATTGCTGTATCCTGGTAATTATGATATGTATAGATTTAAAACTGCTTGTAGTCAGACTGTGTCTTCCAAGTTAATTAATACTGTATTATTTATTTTTCTGATGGCTGTAGCACTCTGCCTGCTACACTATCTTGTACTGCATATCTTCTGTCTACTAAGGTATCTAAGCCTGCTTGTATATCATAGCATGTTAAGCTCTTTCTGCTTGCCGTGGCACCCATGCCTGCTTGTTGAGATGTCCTATTACAGAGGTGTGATATATAACCTCATATTCCTCTCCATCTAACACACCATATTTAGCTGCTGCAACATTGTTTAAGCATCAGTATTTCTACTGTGTGGTTTGGTACCATGGCTGGTACTCTGGCACCTTGTATGCTTGTACCCTTGTATAACCAGCCCTGCGGGATACTGTTGGGGTCCATGGGATTCTGATGTTAAAGACTAGCTTTTTGTATTGCTCTAAGTTATTCTCTGTGTAACCCCCCTTTCAGCTCCATCTGAGGGTAACAACATACACATACATACATCTCTCTTCTTTCCCTTGATCAAGACTCAAGTCTAGCCACTGTGAAACCATAATCTGCTCTCACTTCACCTGTTGGCAGCCTGCTAACAATATGCACCTTCATGTAGTGTAGCAAATGCATATGTACACTGACAATCATTTACTATTCCCCTGCATACAAGCCATTTGCCAGGGGCATACAAATGCGTATATACACTGACAATCATTTACTATTCCCCTGCATACAAGCCATTTATGAGGGGCATACAAATCATCTCACAATAAGACGCTGTCCGGTTCGATTCTCAGCTAGAGTGTCTTCTGCGTGGAGACATGCGTGAATGGGCGTACCTTCGTTGAAGGTTGTGCATCAGGGCTGGTAACTCGGCATGTAAAACTCAAATACCAATCATTAGCGGACCGGAGTTCCGCTGTGGCGACCCCTAACCGGGAAAAGCCGAAAAGACACAACAACAACAACAAATGCATATGTACACTGACAATCATTTACTATTCCCCATGCATACAAGCATTTGTGAGGGGCATACAAATGCATATGTACACCAATAATCATTTACTGTTCCCCTGCATACAAGCATTTGTAAGGGGCATACAAATGCATAAGTACACTGACAATTATTTACTATTCCCCTGCATACAAGCCATTTGTGAGGGGCATACAAATACATAAGTACACTGATAATCATTTACTATTCCCCTGCATACAAGCCATTTGTGAGGGGCATACAACTGCATATGTACAGTGACAATCATTTATTGTTCCCCTGCTTACAAGCATTTGTGAGGGGCTTACAAATGCATATGTACACTGACAAGGGGCATACAAATGCATATGTACATAGACAATCATCTACTGTTCCCCTGCACACAAACCATTTGTGAGGGGCATACAAATGCATATGTACACTGAAAAGGGGCATACAAATGCATATGTACACTGACAATCATTTACTGTTCCCTGCATACAAGCCATTTGTGAGGGGCATACAAATGCATAAGTACACTGACAATCATTTACTGTTCCCCTGCATACAAGCATTTGTGAGGGGCATACAAATGCATATGTACACTGACAATCATTTACTATTCCCCTGCATACAAGCCATTTGGGAGGGACATACAAATGCATATGTACACTAACAATCATTTACTATTCCCCTGCATCCAAGCCATTTGTGAGGGGCATACAAATGCATATGTACACTGACAATCATTTACTATTCCCCTGCATACAAGCCATTTGTGAGGGGCATACAACTGCATATGTACACTGACAATCATTTACTATTCCCCTGGACACAAGCCATTTGTGAGGGGCATACATATTTGCTCAAACTGGAGACTGACCTCTCCATGAAGAATGTCAGTGCATACTCCCACACCACTTCTATCCAACCTAAAATAAAACAAATATATGCTACGATCCAAAAAAAGTTCCTCCCAAAGCCTCCAAGGAATCATACAAAGCAGCCAGAGACCTCAGCCAGACAGTCATACCTCCACATCCGTACTTGTATCTATTATCTCTAAAGACACTACACACACACACACACACACACACACACACACACTCTCTCTCACCCCAGACAAGGGTCAGCTTTAGTGGTCTGTTCAAGCTTCTAAGGCCATATGTGGATGCTACCACCCAAGACAATGTCCTCATCATACATAACTCAGCTGTCAGACATACAGACATCCATCTCACTAGGTTCAGCAAGGACAGCGTAACAGTCACCTGCCTATTGTAGACTAAGATTTAAGATAATGTCCTTTAAATTACTGTTACCTAAATAATTATATGATCTGATCATTGCCCATGAAGGGGTGAACCATCTTAGGTGCTCTACTCTGGGACTGATAAAAGGAGACATGGTCAAACTCTCTATGTACGCAACAGAGTCCAGAAAAGGCTAATCCTTAGTGGCATACTGCCATAACTGTGAAAGATGCCGCAGTATAAAGAGAAAATAATTGACTTCAAGAATTGGTTAGATAACTGGTAAATAATAAAAAAATGGGGGTTTGTAGGAGGAGCAAGTTCCCCTACCCCAATGTGGGTGTTTCACCCCTCCTACACCTCTCTTACTTATATATACCAATCCCATGCTCGTACAACAACTGAGAAAAGGAAAATTTGAATAAAGTAGTGAATCCTTGTCAGTGTAAGAGGAACAATGCTGACAATGACTTCCAGTGGCAAACAGCATTAAACATGCTGCAGCTCATTCAGCCATGACAGACGAGTAGCAACCTTGTGCTTTGGTCACTCGACCGCTAGCACGGCAACCATTCATCTGATTGAGAAGCACACCTGGTGCAGCCCTGTTTGTGTGAATTATCCAGAAGACAGATGAAATCACTAAAACATTATAGACTTTTATTATTCTAATTTAGTCTAATACGTACTTTTTATGTGTGTTGAAATTATTTGAAGAAAAAAAGACAGTTATGTACCAATATAAATTTGTGGCATTATGTTTTTGCAAAAGGCATACTTTTAAAGTATATAAATATATATAGTCTGGGAGAATACAATATACAGAGTACCAAAGGAACCACTCAAGATGAATAGCATATAGTACTAGTACGTATAATTAAAAGGTCGTGCTGTGCATGTGCTCTCATAACTAGATAATAATCAGAATATGCTGCTCACACAGTATCTGGTAGTAGACTTGTTTTATTAGTGGGTATGAAAACAAAGATTACACTTGGGTTAGTAGCCCCTTTCTGAACTTTCACACTCCCTTGTTTGGCTTAACACAGTATATGGGCCTTCTCCAGGCCGAGACTAATACTGCTGTTAAGAATTTGGCCTGTTGCCAACACTACATAGTCAAAGCTGTAAAACTCATTTACTTTGTTTTTTTTTCATGATCGTAGTATAATGATATGAACTGATGCTTCTTTGCAATTGTAAACACCTGCTTTTTAGCCTAAGTAGCATCATGCCTGTCAGCTACGTGCTCCTTACTGGTAAGCAGAGAACTGTGTGTTCTCTGACTTGATTATATTACAGTAAGTCAAGTTACAAAAACTACCTGTAGTACAAATAACAAAACAACAAGCATTGCCATTCATTCTTATTTTTTAAATGTTTTTGCTGTTTTATTTTTGTTTGACATTCAGTTTGCATCATATTTTTTTAATTCCAAGTCCACTGACGTCTGCAATACATGTGACTTTTTAATGAGGGAAATATGGCTTTGATGCTGCACTCGATTTGTTCAATTTGCGTGGGCACATCACACAGTAGTTTATCAGCCAGGGCAGCAATATGGTTACTCAGTGTCCTCAGGAGGGTTATAAGTTGGTAGCATCAATAAGTCAACAGAGACAGCTCCGACAGAGTCTGAGAAATAAGCTATGAAAGGTGCACAGAAATGTGATTATACTCAGATAAAGCGATGACTACAAAAATGTGTTTAGTGAATCATCCCATAATGTTTAGAATATGTTATTGTCAAAGTTACAAATTTCACTAGCCTTCAAAAAACATTTGTGTCAAAATGGATAGAAAGTGAGTTCACAGAGCTTTTCATACGTTTCAAAATTAAATTTTTGTGGTATTTAGTATGAGCTGTTTTGTTCTGAGCTACAAAGAACAGAATATTGTCAGGACAGTAATTCTACAGGAAGCCTATGAACATCTGATAACGATCAATAAATGGAGATTTCAGACTTACAAATCTGTCTGAATGTGAAAGCAAACATATGTTATTTTTTTTGTATTTGCTAACCAGGGTAGAGCACTAAGTCACATGTACCTTTTCCAGATGCAGCTCAAATACACCGTCTGGTTATGTGATTTGCTCAGTTACACAGTAAGACAAATGGATGCTGTCAGGAACATCAAGATAGTTTTTCCCTCCATGTTAGCTGTCTTCTGTCTATTAGATCCCATATGTAGATTTATATCTCTCTTCACCTTTAAACTGCCATTTGTATACCATCTTCTTCCATACTTCAGCCATCAGCTCATTCTATTTTCGAAGACCCCTCTTTTGAAGTCATACTTATCAGTGTATATGAATGCATTTGTACATATGTCTGTATAATGTGTGTGCATATATGTGTGCTGATCATATATATGCATATATATATATATATATATATATATATATATATATATATATATGTGTGTGTGTGTGTGTGTGTGTGTGGTATGTGTTTATATATATATATATATATATATATATATATATATATACGTATGGGCTTGTTGTGTTTCTTTGTATGTTTTGTACATGAATGTTTAGGAAGGAAGCTTGTTTTATCAAACTGCTCATGCATTGAAGGATGCCAGCATTTGCTTTGGAGGATCCCTACACAGTGGGAGTCAAATTGTTACCCTTTCCTCACTGTTTTGTGATTTCAGAGCTGACATTTATAACTAGCAGGGGTGTGGGGAAGGATGCAGGGGTCTTGCTCCCCTACAAAGAAACTATTTATTTTTTTTTATTTATGCAGTGTTGACCATTTGTGGTCGACACAATGTATGCTGAAAAAACTAAAAACTTATACTGGAACCAGGATAAACACAAACTATGAACCACTGAATCCTGTAGTGCTGTAGGCAAGGAAAATGGCACACTGATAGTATTAAGCAAATGTAATAAATGGTCAAGCGCTTTTTATTCCTTAATTCGAAGGGAACTTCATCAGAACTAAAATTCGTCATTAATGAAAGGTTTTAAAATACAATCGTTAAAACCATGTGATGTCACCATGCCAATAAAATTCTAAAATTCTTAATTACAACTAAGACAAGTGAAACTGTCAAATACATTTTAAAGAAACAGTCATACTTAAATTTGCTTTCCAAATCATTCTTAAACATGAAACCTGCAATTCTTCCAAATGTTTTAGTTTCAATAAAGCATTAATGGAGCAAGCATCATTTAGACCAGGGGCACTCATGGCATTTAGTATTAATTGCCACTTTAGTTCACATTTATTTAGATGTTTATCTATAATAAAGCCTCTTAAGTCATTTTTAACTTCCTCTAGAACTATACATTCAAAAGTATGTGATAGAAAGTCACAAACATGTCTAAATAAAGCATTTGTAATTTTATTTTTTAACATCTAGCAAGCGTTCATAAATCCTTTCCCTACATTTTTGAGAGGTTTTCCCCACATAAAATGCAGGGCATAATTTGCAACAGGCTAAATAGACCACTTGTTTTGTAATACATGTATAGTGGCCATTGATTTTGTATACAATGCCACATATAGAAACTATTTTAACTTTACTATATGGACACTGAGAACAATGGCCGCATTTTGACATACCCATATTTTTAACTGGACTGAGTTGACTTCTCTCCAAAATTAGTTTGAATGTAATACCTTTTTTGTAAACAATGTATGTTTTTTCACCAACTTTGCCTAACATAGAGTTATCAGTTGAAAAAAATGGTTCAGATTTTCTTTAAACAGTCAAAAACAGTCTGGTTTTCCAAAGAAAAGGTAGGTACAAGCAGTTTGTTGTCATGAAAAATATTTGATTCACTGTCATCTTTCCTGAAGTCATGTGTATCTATAATGTTTTTAAAGTCTTTAGCCTTATTAAGTAAGGGTAAATATATCATTGACTTCTCTTATAAAACACCTCTTCCTTAATTTCAGATATAAACACAATAGGATAGACTCTTTTATAAAACATTTCTACCAATTTATCACATTCCTTGATAAAAATCTCATGATCTGAAATCATTCTGGCTAACCTTACTAGCTGGACATTCACAACAGTCTTTTTCTGATGTTTAGGGTGCCAAATATGATAGTAAAAGTAGGTGTTAGAAAATGTAGGTTTTC
The DNA here is from genome assembly GCF_019279795.1 of Protopterus annectens. Taxonomy (NCBI): domain Eukaryota; kingdom Metazoa; phylum Chordata; order Ceratodontiformes; family Protopteridae; genus Protopterus; species Protopterus annectens. The sequence goes on along the minus strand of NC_056743.1, from coordinate 1,346,846,983 downwards.
TAAATTGTTTGATGTAAAACACAGTTTGTTATAATCATTGGACAGTTCCATGTCTAAAAATGCTATCTTCTCTCTATTATAAGTATGTGAAAATTTTAGAAATTCACATGCATTGTTAATATAAGATAAAAATCTTTCTAAATTCTCTATGGTGTCCTTCTACAGAATACAGATATAATTTAAAATGTATATAAAACACCCAGGAGTTTTGAAAGTCACTATTAAAAATATATGTCTTTGCCCAGTGTGCCATAACCACATTTGCAAAGCTAGGGGTGCAGGCAATGCCCATAGCCACATCTGTTGCTTGTCTGAAATGCTGACCTTCGAAAAAGTAAAAATTTTTTTTTTAACTATCTCTATTAGGGAAGTGACTTTATTGACTTTCCCAGCAGGTATTTCTCCTGTATCCAATAGAAATTCTTCAAACCAAGTTAACCCTTAATAACAGAATAGAGATTTTTAACATCAATGGTCACAGACACTATGTCTCCACTATAGCCTAACTCAATAATTTTAGTTAAAAAATGCCAAGAGTCTCTACATATCTGAGGAAAATGTTTGACCAAATCCTTTACCAAATGATCCAAAAATTTTGCAATAAAATAAGTTTTCGACCTAGTTGCATCAACTATTGGTCTAAATAGTGGAGCTTCTAAACATTTATGGATCTTAGTTATGCTGAATATTCCTGTGATTATCGTTTTTTTGTTTAACATAAAGTCATATTCACTCTGACTAACCTCGCCCTGCATTAACATGTCATACAATGCAACATCAATTTTAGCACAAGCAACAAAAACTTCATTGCGTAAAACTTCTAAATATGCATCATCCATTAATAAACTATTCATGCGATTGCTATATTCGTTTCTGTCTATTATAACAAGCCATCCCCCTTTGTCTGACTTTACAACCCTGATATACTTATCATCGCATATTTCACTTAATATTTTTTTCTTTTTTTGACAAATTAAAATATTTGCAAGCCGGAAACTTGGAAAGGATACTCCTGATGTCTATCTCACACATTCTTTCAAGAAGCAGGAAAATGTTATTAAGGAGAGAGGTTTAAACAACAAGATATGTAAGGTACTTTTGTCTCATGAGAACAGGTGCCATTAGAAAACCAAAATGCTAAGTTCAGTTTGTGAGTATATAGTTTAAAGTCCATTAATGCATCAGTCACTTTAGCTCTACTAGCAGGAACAAATGTCAAACCTTTGGCTAATACATTAGCATGATTAATATTAAATTCCTTACTAGAAAAATTATATAAGGCAAAGTCATTAAAGTGGCTGTTTACCACATTAACAGCCGGTGTATCAATTTCTCCATATTCTGGCATCACTGTCGATGTTTCTTATTGTTCTTCCCTTGTTTCTTTTTGGGCTTGGCTCACTGTGGTATGTATGTTTCATTGTTGAATTGGTTCCAATGGACTGTCCAAAAATCCTTGTTTTGTAACCTCTCCAATCTCCTGACTTCTTCATAATCCAAAGAGGGTGTTCCATTTGGTGATCCATTTATAATAGCCACTAACATCTGTTCTCTCCATTCCTCCATTGGTCGAGTAGGCTTGTCAATCTTTGTCATCACAGTAACCAGGGGGTTTTGGATATGCTGAACCATTTCTATAATGATCTAAGTCTCTCTAAAATTTGTTAATTTTCCATTTGAGAATAATGTCACAAATGTTATCATCTTTGTTGAAAATATTGTTGTAATTCATCTCACAATGGTCAAACAGCTCATCTCCTTAAATGGAACTGTTTAAATTATCCATTTCCTTTGATAATTTCTCATTAAGGGCATCATTATTTTTAACCATAAGTTTCATCATTTTGCACCCCGCTTTGTCCAAAGGAACTTTATCTAAATATCAAGCATCTAAATAAATGTGAACTAAAATGGCAATTAAAATTAGATGTCATGAGTGCCCCAGGTCTGAATGATTTGGAATTGTAGGTTTCATGTTTAAGATTGATTTGGAGAACAAATTTTAAGTATGACTGTTTATTTAAAATTTACTTGTCAAATTAATTTGTCTTATTTGCAATTAAGAATCTTAGAATTTTACTGGTGTGATGACATCACATAGTTTGAATGATTGTATTTAAGACTTTTCTTTAATGATGAATTTTAGTTCTGATGAAGTTCCTTTGGAATTACTTGACCATTTATTAAATTTGCTTAATAGTATCAGTGTGCCATTTTCCTTGCCAAAAGCACTACAGGATTCAGTGTTTCACAGTTTATGCTGATGTGGTCAGTGATTCTGTGAAATATAATCTTATAAAGACATACATCTGGAGCAATACTCCCTGGGCCTCTGCTGAATATAGGCTCTGTCCTAGTTAGTCCTTCCTGGTCAACAAATGTTAAATAAATAAATAAGTATATATTTATATGTGTGTGTGCATATATCGGTTTACCATTAAAATGTCAAGGAGCACATCTGTGACAGTCAGATGTGTGAAAGGCTGTTTTCAAAAGTTTGTATTAGCTAACTAAAACTTGCCAAACTCACAAAAGAGTGAATGCCAATGTGCATTTGCTCATGTGAACTCGGCATTCTGAGTGGAGATCTCACTACAGTGGGGATCGGGACATGTACCTCTTCCCTCACTGTAGTGCAATCTTGGAGTTAGTATATATAATTAGCAGGGGGTGTGGGGGCATAGCCCCCCACATGAGGGGTGCAGGGGGGACTTGCCCCTGCATAACAGTTGTATAAGACATCTGGAAGTGACAGGTGTTTCAAACAAAGTTGACATTCCTGGAGTGTCGACATTGTTTGGCTAGCAGATTCACTTCTCTGTGGATTTGACAGTGTAGTTTATAACATTTCAAGTTGGGTACATGAACAGTCGCACACATGTTCATAGGTTCATAGATTGGTACTAGGCTATCGGCCCTAGGCCCTATACAAGCCTAGCCATAACAATTCTCTAGCTATTTCTTCCCACACTATTTACTTCCCTGGACCCCTGTCTAGCAGGGTGACTGATGTAATCCCTGGGGTGAATTTCCTTTCTCCCATCCAGTCATCAAGGTTCCTTTTGAAGAGGGCCAAAGCGGTGCTCTGCTTGACATGTATGGGCAGTCTATTCCAGAGTCTGGTGAGTCTCTGGGTCAGGAACCTATCCCCCCAACATGTTTTGTTTATTGTGATGACAAGGTTTAGATCCCTGGAGAGTGTGGCTCTGAGAGATTGGGATTTCTTTAAGTATAGCATGTCCAACAGCTCTGGGTTTGACATGGCCTTGTATGTTAAGCAGAGATCGCCTCAGAGTAGACGATATGCGACAGAGTATAGCTGGAGTTTTTTAAGGTGGTCAGCATAGGGCATCTGCTTTAGGTCTGTGATTCTTTTAGTGATGTATTTCTGTGGCCTTTCCAGTTGTTGCAGATGTCTTGAGAGGTACATACCAAATGGGGCATTCTATTCTATAATGGGTCTAATGAGGGATGAGTACAGTGGGAAAATTACCTCCTTTTTTCTGGATGAAAAGCCCTTAGTGATGAGGTGTGCCACATAGAAGGATTTCCTGACTGTTGTGGCGATGTGGTTATTGAAGGTGAGACCACTGTCCACCTGTATCCCTAAGTCTCTTATCACACTTTCGGTGTTTAGTGTACTGCCACCTATGTGGTAATTCATGGGTACATGTTTTTTCCCAGAGGGGATAACTATACATTTCTTGGCATTGAGCTTGAGCCCATGGCTCTGGGGCCAAGCATTTGTTTCTGTAAGGCCATTTTGTAGAGTATTGACATAATTTGGGGATTCAATAATGGCTCCCAGTTTGCAGTCATCTGCAAACTTTGTTAGCCAGAGTCCCTTAGTGTTGGCCTGTACTTCAGAGAAGTAGATGCCAAACAAGAGAGGTCACAGGACTGAACCCTGAGGTACTCCACTTGTCACTTGTCTGGAGCTGGATTTGGAGTCAGCTACTTTTACAGTGTGGGTTCTGTCAGTAAGCCAGTTGGCAACCCATCGAATGACGTAGGGATTAATGCCCAGCTTAGTAAGTTTATCTATGATTCCAGAGTGGGGGATGGTGTCAAAGGCCTTGGTGAGGTCCAGATAGGCTGTGTGGACTGCCTTACCCTCATCCATGGCTCTGGAGACTGATTCGAAGAAGTCAATCAGGTTCAGGAGACAAGATTAGCCCTTCACAAACCCAAACCGGGTGGGGACCAGTGTTTTAAGGTTGCCAATGTCTTTGTTTATAAGTTCCATGATAATGTGTTGCAACATTTTAAAGGCAAATCGCATATATATATATATATATATATATATATATATATATATATGTGTATATATTATATATGTATGTATGTATATACCCTGTATATACATACATATACACATTTGCACACACATAGTAATGTAGAGTGATGGTTCCAGTGGGAATTGCCAGGCTGAAAGGCTGAAGGCACCAGTAGGTAAAGCGAGGACTATCAGGAAGATGAAATATTAGGCTATTTGGAGTATCAGAGAAAGCAAATAAAGCATGCTATGGGGAATAGGCAGGCAGTTAGGGACTGCTCTTCTTTAAGGAAAGTACCTGAAATCCAAAGTAATCAGAAGGAGCTGGAAACTAGTACCTTTATTAAGCAGATAAAGTAAAGTATAGCAGAGGTCAATGTTTGAGAGTCCACAGGAGTCGGCAGGGTTTTCTGTGAAAGCAAGCTGGCTGGAATGGTTGGCTCTAAGATGGAGGATCTTTACCTAGAGCGGTGGTGCTATCAGTGGGAGTACTAGTGGTTGGGATTAGAACTGTTTTTTATTAATAGTGTAGCCCAAACTTTCTTTGAGACTAAAGCTTTTATTTGTGTGTCAGAGACAGTAGATCTCTGTCTATGCTATAAGACACCATCACTGGAGACTTACCTGTTGTTTGAAATGCACTGCTTAAACAGACCGTTCTCATTTACCAGTGATGGACCTGCAGAACAGAAAGACTGTTTTGGTTAACTGCTTCATTTTGGTTTCACAACGTTTACCGCTCACCTGTGTGAGACCTGGCAAGAAAGACTTTTGTTAATTGGTGCATATTAACCTCATCAAAGAATGTTAGCTGAGTACTTTTCTGTAAGGATGCAGTTGGGACTGTAAGTTCTGTTCAAGTAACACCTTTTAGCTAAGTCGCTTAATAACCAGCTCTTAAAATGAAGTAGTATCGCTGTAAATGAAGTTTTCTACCAAATGAAGTATTTTTATTTTGCTCCTATCAATTTGTTTTCATTTCCTATATTGGTAAAGTCTGCCTGACTTTACATATGTTTAATAAAAATCACCTTAGTAAAATAAAATTCCGGTGTGTTTGCCGCCTGCACATGAAATATGATAATTTCATACAGACTGGGTTTCTAATACCTTCTCACTCACCTCAAATCCTATTAACATAATTAAAAATATATTCAAAAACAAAAGATCACCTCTTCTTCAGGTGACAACCTATAATAGAATATTTCAAAATGGTTGCAAATGCCAAAGCATACCATATAGCTAGCCGTATAAAATGCTTCAATTAATAAGAAGTAATACACAAACTCTGAAAATAATCTTACCTTATCTCATTATATAAAGGTGTCAAACCCCTTGAACTAGCAAATTATATACTCAAAGCCATCTTGTCTCCTCTTATCTCCTCTAGCTGAAGTGCTTTCAGATTATGTCATCACATAGTAGATGAACTACATAATGGAATATACGTTACTTTCCACAACGCATAATGGATTTAGGTCAAGCCACAGCACAGAGATAGCTTTACTAACCTTCATAAGTTATATCCATGAAATTTAAAGTCAAGGCAAAATGGTTGCAACACTACTTTTAGACTTTCCACACTGCATACCCCTTCAAACAGTCAGGGAACTTGACTTTAGCAACAATATAGTCAACTAATTCACAAGTTAACTCAACTAGTAAACATGATAAGTAACCCAGGCTGAAGAATGGTCAAGTCCTCAGGCAATAACAGCAAGCATGCAACAACCATCAAAGAGCTGGTTATTAAGTGACTTAGCTACATTACTATGTACAAGTCTAAAATTTTCAAATCTAGGTGCTTAGGATTTCCCTCTCTCTTCCCCCCTTGGCTGACCTGGTGTGACTTTGTCTGAACTCTACAGTTCCCTACAAAACGGTGTCTACAGGACTGCAATCAGTTTTTTTTTCAACATTTAAACAGACTGAACTCTACAGTTCCCTACAAAACGGTGTCTACAGGACTGCAATCAGTTTTTTTCAACATTTAAACAGACTGAACTCTACAGTTCCCTACAAAACGGTGTCTACAGGACTGCAATCAGTTTTTTTTCAACATTTAAACAGAGTAGGTTACACAAAAGGCATTTGTTAAGCTTTCACTTACAGTGCTTTGTAATTAAGCAGGTCACCATATTGGTCAGCCATAGGGCTCTTTGTTTCTACTTGAGTGGTTGCCTCCTTCCCCTGTAACTGCAGTAAATTGACTCTTACATTAGAGCTGTAATACTTACCTTATAGCTTTAGGACACCTTAGGAAACCTTGTAAACTGCAATAGCCCTTCGTTAAGCCTCGCTCGCTCCCTCCCTGCCCCAATTCCCTCCGCCCCAGTACCTCTAAATTTATAGTACTATAGCCACTCCCCACTTTCTAGATCCTATCTGCTTTCATCTGGGATAATTCCACCCACCCCTATTCTACTACCTACATTTAATAGCACCTATTAGCTTTCATCTGGCATTCTCCCATCCCCCTTCCAGTACCTTTACCTCACCACTCTATCTTCTGGTGTTGCATCACCAGGTAAAACAGTTCCTTCACTCACTAGCTGAATCACATATAATGATATACTCCTCTTTACTACCCCTCTTGTTCACACCCCTGTTGTTCACACCATACCTCCTTACCTTGTATGAAAACCAGTTTCTTACGGGATTTCAGGTCCCAAAAGGCCATACTATCACCCCAGCTGTAAATCCTTCCACCTTCAACCATACTTACAGTACCAGATCCTATCCAACATCTTGTTCAGTCTATCAACATCTCAACCCCAGGCACATTAGCTCTAGATCCAAATACTACCACAAACTAATAAACAAATTCCTGAAGTTCATCACCAAGTATAGACTCAACCTAATACTTGGTGGTGATATTCACCCCAACCCTGGCCCACTCACTTCAGATACACATACCCCCTCTACTTGTAATCTAAGCTACAAACCTACAATTAATAGGCCAACTAACTCTCTCCTAGTCTGTCATCTCAATAGTAGAAGCATTAATAACAAGGTACATGAATTGCATGCACTTCTGGATGTCCACTCCCCTGAGATTCTCTGTTTATCTGAAACCTGGTAAAACCTAACATTAAAGACAATGAAGTGTTACCACCTGGATACAACATACACAGGCTGGATCGTGCTTCGAGGAAGGGGGGTGGGGTAGCTGTACTCTATAAATCTGAGTTGAATGTCACCATAGATGTAATACAACCTCCTCAGATTAATAACTCTGAGATTCTTGCCACCAAATTGCAACTTAATAAAAATAAATGCATTAATATCATCTGTATATACATTCCCCCAGGTAACAATATATCTACATTTGAAGATATCCTGCACTGGTTATCATGTCACTACCCCCAAGAAACCCTACTACTTGGAGACTTTAACATAGACTGGGGCACCTGTTCCTTAGAATCCCCAACCACCCATATTAACCTGCATGCATTTACACAAATCATATCCACCCCTACCAGGATAGGTAAACCCAACCAAAAAAAAGTATACTTGACTGGGTACTCATAAACAGTCACCCCCAACTGTACACCTCTGGTACCCTCCTTAATGGCCTAAGCGATCACCTTCTCACATATGTAATTAAGCACAAAACCATTAATTCCCAACAACCCTTACTCAGAAAGGTTAGAAACAATAAAAACTTTGACCCTGCCAAATACCAACAAGAACTAAACTCATGTAATTGGTCTATTCTAAAACACCTCCTTAGAGGAAGCAGTAGCATACTTTAACAACAAATTCCTTGAGATCCTTGATTTGCATGCACCTGTTCGTTCAAAGAGAACCAAGGCAAAAACTGCACCATGGCTTTCTATAGAGTCTAAACTCAAAATTACCCTTAGAAACAAAGCATGGGCTTTATGGCGTTCTTCTAAAGACCCTCAAGATCACATTAAATACAGGCAATCCAGGAACGAAACCAAAAATCAATTTTACAAGACAAAAGACAATACTACTGTAATTTACAGACAGTAAATCAAAATAACCCTCAGAAGTTTTGGGCAGGTTTAAATAATCTACTACATCCTGGACAAACTTCAACCCCAATCCCTGCTGCTACTATTGATAAAACCCCTGAAGATGTTTCTGATAGTTTTAACCAATTCTTTACTGAGACAATTCAAGCCCTAGCTAGCCAACTACCTCCTAGCTCCCCTGGTCCTGAAAGTAGCACCCCTAGAAACCTACTTGCGTTCAGCTTCCAACCAGTCGCCACTTCATTTATCCGTACCTTGATCAAAAAATTAAAACCCACTACACTTTCTGCTGATCAACTTCCTGCCGAGTATCTACAAAAATCAGCTGATGCTATTGCTTTCCCCGTCTCAATACTAATCAATCGAACCATAGTAGAAGCTAAAATTCCCACCATCTGGAAAATATCCTATGTAATCCCACTTCACAAAGGAGGCAGCTCTACTGAATTCTCCAATTATAGGCCAATAGCTATACTTTCTCCACTTGCAAAGATTATGGAAAAATGTATTCATAGACAATTCATGCACCACCTAATCCAAAATCGCCATATGGCAGACACTCAGCATGGCTTCTGTCCTCATCACAGCACTACGTCAGCCCTCCTAGCCTTTACTAACACCATAAACCATAATCGCAACAATAATTATATATCCTCAGCCCTCTTTTTGGATCTTTCCAAGGCATTCGATATGGTTGATCACCAACTTTTAATCCACACCCTGCAAACATTCTGTCTAAATACTGGAGCCCTCCAATGCTTTCAATCCTACCTGAATGGTCGACAGCAGGCTGTCCTCTGGCAGAACAAACTCTCTAACCTTCTACCTAACACCCTCGGAGTACCACAAGGCTCTATACTAGGGCCCTTGCTGTTCTCCATCTTCATTAACGACATTTATACTGTCATCCCAAAAGTCAGCTGTATCCAATATGCTGATGACTCTACTCTGATTTGCTCAGCCACATCTCCAGTAGAGTTATGGTCAGCTACCCAGACCACCTTTAATACAATAGAAAACTGGCTTTCTGAACATCGTCTGATCCTAAATCCCAAAAAAACTAAAATGCTGTTACTTTCACCAACACGTAGGACTACCGCTTTCACCTTTACCATAAAATCAAATGATGGCACAATAATCTCCCCTGACCCATCTACAAAACTATTAGGTATCATCATAGACAATAACCTCAAATTTGACCTACATGTTAACCAAACTATCAAAACCATCAATAAAAAACTAGGGTCACTTTACAGAATAAAAGCCTTCCTAACCCCTCCAGCTAAAATTGCCATAGCTCGCTCTCACCTTCTTTCAACCCTTCTGTATGCATCCCCTCTACTCTCAAATTTGAACAAGACTGTCCTTAACAAACTCTCAATTTGCTACAACCACATTGCCAGGTTTGACACTGGGCTGCCTTTTAGGATACATCATTGCATCAATCTAAATCAGCTTGGTTGGCTTGAACTACCTAGCCTAATCCAGTATAACCAACTGATTATGGCCTATAAAATCCTCTATAATCCGGACAATACTCCTGCACTTAAAAATATTATCACCCCCTATAACAATCCTAGACCACTTCGATCATCTAACAAACTACTAATTCAGACTAGCAAAATTAATAACACAGCCGGTGATTCTCTCTTTGCAAACTCTGTAAGTAGATCCTGGAACTCACTTCCAGCTGATATTACCTTACTTTCCACCTTAGGTCAATTTAAAACTAGACTCAAGCAACATTTGTCACTTAACTGGCTATGTCAATGTATCAAGCCTGGCTAACTCGAATGTGTAAAAATCTGTTAACCAGTTTACTGTGTAATTTAATTTAATCCTGACTTGTGCTCAGGACTAACTTTAACCTGTGGAACTTATTTAACTTGCTTACTTATGTAATCTCTGTAAATAATCTGTTTGTAATATGTAATGCTGGTATTATGTAATGCTGTATCTGCTTACCCTTGGAGCTTTTCTCCCCGGGCCTCCACTGAAAATGGACATGCATCCAGTCGGACTATCCCGGTCAACAAATGTAAAATAAAATAAATAAATAAAAATATTACTACATTTACTCTTTAATATATTCACAAACAAAATGCATATAACCTCTCACCAAGCAGAGCTAAGGCAATATGCAAACAGTTCAAAGTTATGTGCTCCCTATACAATCAAACATCTCCAAGATATCATACAGTACTCTCATATGAAAACTGAAAATGAGAAATCTGTACTACTGCTAAATCCTAATCAGACTAAGCTGTGATTTGCATGTGAAACCCGACAATCAAGCTGCTACAGCTAACAATATGAAGACCCATTATGCCGTTCTACTGCTATGATTTACTTACAGCGTTATGATTTTAGCCCCTAGATTTAGTCTTGTTCCTCCATGATTTACTGATTAACTCAATAAAAGCAAACCTGTATAAGGATGCATGCATCAATAACTAACTAAACTAAACCTGTAAAATGATTCCTTATCACTAACTGTATGAGATTTAATATAAGGAGACATTTTGTTGTGAAAAATAAGAATGTACTCCTATTTCTGACCCTCTGCTATGATTTTTTAAAATCAGTGCCATGATTTTAATACTTAAGAAATCGAGGGGCGTGTGAACCACTAATACTAGAATCAAGTTACTGCAAGATAAAAAAGTACTGGGAATAAATGTATGCCTTTACTCTTGCAATAATATCGTATAGAACATTTGTTAACTTTGTTATATACCTTCTGTGGTGACTTTTACTGTAACTACAATGTTTTCATTGTTAAGTTCTTTTGTTGTTTCTATATTTAGGCCTTTTCCACCAGGACTCCACTGAAAATGGAAATTCCCAGTAGAATACACCTAGTGAACAAGTGCAATCAATAATTTAAAAAAGCTGCAATACTTTGCAAAATGCTTACAGATGGCAGTGCCTGAGATTAGTTTATCTGGGGATGATTTGGGGCTGGCTCCAGCTCGATTTATGGAGTATATGCTTTCACTAGGTTACAATTTTCAAGGGAGCAGTTTCAAACTATCCTTTTTTATGCTAATGATACTCATTTGTATCTCTTCTTCTTTACTCTGGAGTAAGTGTTCTGTCTTGAGTTACTGCATGACTGGCGTCCATATTAAGCTAGCACTACAAAAGCCAGTTTGAGTGTGAGCTGCTCTTCTCCAGTGCCCATTACCTTAGGCCGTCTGGTACTTCCTCTGGTGACTTCATCTTCTGCATCATTTGACAGCTCAAATAATTTTTTTGTATCTGCAAATACGATCATGTTACCATCATGCCATGGCATCTACATTCACGTCTGATCACTTAGGAGGTCCAGTACTGATTTTCACATACTTAACTCTGCATGACACTGGACTCTCATATCTCAAAAGGCTGCTGGTCTTCTACTAGTCAGCATTGATTCTGTTGATCTGGGGACAACTAGGGATACCCCAGATATGACTACAAACATCTGACTTTGATCCTTCTGATATCATTACCCTAATAGATTAGCTAAGTCATAAGACTAGCAGGTGCATCAAGTCCCTAAACATCATGTGGGATCAAAGCATCTACCTTTTGTAAAAGGCCTTGAAGTATCTGTACATTTCTGCAGGTCATCTGATTGTGATTCATGGCTACAGAATGTGAAAAAAATGACTTAGATAAAAAAAATATAATTATCTCTGCTACTGAGTTCAATCTTTTTATGAACACCAGTCTGTTTTTGCAAAATGTGGTATCACTCATTGTGTGTTAACAATGCAAATAAGTGGCCATTTCCTTTTTCTGTTTGTGGTGTTATGGAGAGTATATATTCAGCAAGTAGTACACTTCCTGAGCATTTATTTCACGTGGTTCACTTAGAAATGTGAGCTGAACCTCCACATCTATAAATCCTGAAGTCTCATCTTACTGTTTATTTTAGCCTCATTCTTGACTAGATTCAAATATGTTTTATAAGTAATAGTAGCCATCTCCCCACCCCTGCAGTTAAATTCATTATTCTACTGCACAAGGGTGGAATCAATACAGATCGTTTAAACTATAAGTCAACTGCCATCTTACCACCTGAATCAAAAGATATTAGACCAATGTATTCATATGAAAATTCTCAGCTATGTAATAGATAACCAGCTTCTATCTTCAGTCCAACATGGTTTCCATCCTCTTCACAGTAAAACTACTGCTTTGCTGAATTTTATTAATACTACCATATTTCTTCGTAAATAAGACCTAACCAGAAAATAAGGCCTAGCATGGTTTTCCAGGGTGGTCATGATATAAGCCCTACCCCAAAAATAAGCTCCAGTTAAGATCGTCAAGAACGCACGACGGGCATGTTGAATTATAAAATAATATTATTGACACCCGTTGACTGAGGTTATTCTACTCTGCTCACCATTTTTGGTTCATTCGGACACCCAACTTCTTCTCTTTGCAGAAAGTTGTAGGATTTTTTCCCTGGGAGTGATCCACAATACTTACTGTAACCCTAATCATCACTCACACTTGATGGTTGAGATCCTTGGCCCATAAACACTGGCAGGTGTACTTTTATTGGTCAAAGTACAGACGTGCGTAAAGCGTGCGCACTTGATAATGAACGGCTGTGGTTGTGTCTTAACTATCGCCATTTTGTGTTGCCACTCTAGTCTCATAAGTCTTCAATTAACCCCCCCAGACAAGATGAGTGCAAAAAGAAAGAGCTATTCTATTGAGTACAAGAAAGGAATCATGGAAAACTCCCAGGGAAAGAATCTGATCGCTTTCTGCAAAGAGAAGAAGTTAGATCTTAATGGTCCAAAAATGGCGTGCAGTGTACGATAACCTGAACATGCCGATGAGGGAAATGCTAAGAAGTGCAAGTGTGAATCAGGTTGACAACCATTATTTCCTGAGCTGGAAGACATCATCTGTGAATGGATGGCTAACAGGAGAGCAAAGGCTTTGGTTGTGCGCAGGACTGATATTCAAGCATTTGCCCTTGCAATGGCACCACAGTTAGAAATATCCCCAGAAGAATTCAAAACATTACAACATTGGCTGGATGACTTCCTTCAGTGATATGAACTGTCTCTAAGGAGATCAACAATATTGTTCAAGCTGGAAGATACTGAAGTTATTAAATGTGCGCATGCATTGAAGTCCTTTGTTGATGGCATCGTGGCATCGACTTTTCTAAATACCAACTTCTCCAACACGATTGCTATGGATGAAACTGCAGTGTTTATGGGCCAAGGATCTCAAACAACAATTAATCAGAAGGGTGCCTTGTCACTCTACATTCCCTCCACTGGTTATGAGAGTGCACGTGTTACCTGTATTTTGGCAATTCATCTAGACGGAAAGAAAACCCCACCTCTAACCATTAGTAAGGGCAAGAAAGATAAGATTAAATGTGTTTCAAGCATTTAATTCTTGAAACTGAAAAAGAGTGGTGCACACAAGCAGTTATAAGGAAGTGGGTCGATGTAATGCTGCCACTTGTTTTGCGAGGTGGCAAAAGAGGTCTGCTAGTCTGGGATTCAGCCAGCACTCACCACGCTAAAGACATGAAGAAATTCCTTGCACAGAGAAGAATAGATCAAATAATGATCCCCGCAGGAATGACTGCCTATCTCCAGACTCTTGATATTGCAATAAACAAGCCATTCAATGACCATTTGTGCATGGAACTCAATGACTGCATTGAAAATAAAATGGAGAGAAATCAGCATGGAAACTTTGTGAAGCCTAGCCTGCAAGAGGTCATGACTTGGGTGAAAAATTCATGGGATAAAATCACTGACAGCTGTGGAGTCTCATTCGTTATTGGAATTAACCAAAAAAATCACTCCACCAACTAAGAACAGCCATGCACCACCACCCACAGAATCAAGAAAGAGCTATCAATCTGTCAATCCTTTCCATCTCCGGGCTGAGTGAAGTTTCCCATTTTGAGTCAAATTATGCCACAAGCTCCACTCCTGGTGGTGCCCTTCCATCAATTCCTTTAAGTTTCACCTTTGCAACCATACTCCCCCTGGAACCCAAAGACTTTGGTTTCTCGGAAGCTCCCCAGTGGGTCATGGGAATAACACCACCGAATCGCTAATCGGCATCGTTTATGGTCGGAACTACGACAGTATCTGATCGTCTTCAAACCTCCAACTTTCATTCTTGATTAATGAAAACATTCTTGGCAAATGCTTTTGCTTTTGTTCATCTTGGGCAGGTCCAAGAATTTCACCTCTAGCAGCATGATACCAGTGCCCCCGGTCTTTCCTCTTAATCATGGCCCCAGTTCCAAAAACCAACAAAATAGAGCAAGAGTCCTATTCCATTATTCCTAGCTGAAGTATTCAGGTGACCGGCCTGCTCTGAACACTCTAATTTCTTTCAAAGTAGACACTTCGGATCCCCGGGACTGTCAGTTAAGAGCATCACTGGAGCACCGAGAGGCAGGGGCTGGGATAAGCAGTAGCTCACCTCATGGCAGACCGCCAGCCCGATTCCAAGATCCAACTACGAGCTTTTTAACTGCAGCAACTTTAATAAACACTATTGGAGCTGGAATTACCATGACTGCTGGCACCAGACTTGCCCTCCAATAGATCCTCTTTAAAGGATTTAAAGTGTACTCATTGCAATTACAGGGCTTTGAAAGAGTCCTGTATTATTTTTCGTCACTGCCTCCCTGAGTCAGAAGTGGGTAATTTGCATGCCTGCTGCCTTCTTTGGATGTGGTAGCTATTTTTCAGGCTCCCTCTCTGTAATCGAATCCTGATTTTCCATTACCCATGGTCACCATGGTAGGCATAGATAGTACCATCAAAAGTTGATAGGACAGACATTTGAATGTCGCGTCACTGCCACGAGGGCACACAATTGGCCCGAGTTTATCTAGAGTCACCAAAGCTGCTGGGCCAAGACCTGGATTGGTTTTGGTCTGATAAATGCATGCATCCTTGAGGTCAGCGTTCATCAGTATGTATTACCTCTAGAATTACCACAGTTATCCAAGTAATGGTGGAGTGATCAAAGGAACCATAACTGATTTAATGAGCCATTCACAGTTTCACTATAGTGTCCGTGTGCACTGAGACTTGCATGGCTTAATCTTTGAGACAAGCATATGCTACTGGCAGGATCAACCAGATAGGAGCACCTCAGCGGGCAAGCGGAAAGGAGGGGCCAGAGTCTGCACCTCTGTCAACAGAAGGGGTCATTCTCCCCACTGAGGGGGGACCCCGGGTGCTGGTCGTGGACCGGCAACCACTACCCCGGAGGGTCATGGGCTGGTGCTGTGCGCATCAGCCCTTAGAGCCAGAGAAAGGTGGGAGAGAGCCCCCTCATGCTTTGGTTGTGCACAGATGCCAGGGGATGGCGGACATGTCATAGGACTCCTTCATTACAGCACAGATTCATTGGTCTGCCTCAACTTCCACCCTGAGGGGCATGGAATGCTCTACTCCCCCACCTGCACGTCGCTCCCAGGGCGGAGAAGCTCAACCTACAACCCATGACCCACAGAGCCACACCACAGTGGCCTTCCGCTAGTGGAGTCAGTCGGCCCAATCAATCAATGGATGGTGGGTAAGGGCACCTCAATCCCAAGTGGACATCTGGTGGGACATCACCCGGGGATGGGACCCAGAATCTGACAAGACACCCCGTCATCCCTTAACTCCTGGAGGCTGCCAAATCGTGCCAGATCATGTGTGCCCACTGGGTGACTGGGGGAGTGAACCTGCAGGGTGCGACCAGCCTTGGGAACTCCCCTCAGCTGCTGAAGGACATATCCGCTCTCATATGGACTTCTTTCTGATCCAGAGCTATTCTGGGGACTTTGCAATTTTTCAAGAAAGCCTTTCAGAACGGGGAGTGGTCGGATGCATCTGCCTGGCCAGGAGCTCTCCGGGCCCCACAGCCCTTCACATGAATCTCCCTTAAGGACTTCCATCTGGGCCTACCATGGTGGCCCTCCCCTTTAACCCTGCAGAGAGACCTCTTTACCTGGCCACTGTCCAAGGCTTGCCTCGGGGACCCCACCATTTCCATGTCCCCTGCAGGCTGCCAAACTGTGCCGTGTCCCCGTGCCCTCAGAGCCTCTCAGGGGGACCTCCCTCAGATCCCGGCCACCCTCGCGGAACTCTCTTTGGCCACCGAGGGGCAGGTACGCTCTCATCAGGACTACCGAGCCACCCTTCTTTCCACTCCAGAGCCATTTTGGGGACTTTGTGACATTTTAAGGATGCTGTTGGGTACCAGACAAGGTCGGATGCCATCCCCCTGCCTGGCAGAAGCTCCCCAGGATACAGCCATCTGCCTGATGCTCCCTTGAGGACATCCATTATGAGGGGCTCCACCTGACCCTGCTCACCCAGGTAGGAGCACTCTAGACCCCACAGCCCTTAGCCAGCCATTCCCTTGAGGGCTTCCATCGTGGTGGGCTCTACCTGACCCCGCTCACCCAGCACGAGCACTCCTGGCCCCACAGCCCTCCACCAGATGCTCCCTTGAGGACTTCTGTCCCACTGGGGGGGCACAATCTGGACCCTCTCACCCAGGTGGGAGCACTCCCTGCCTGGCTGCTTTCTGCCTCTCTCCCCCTTCCAGACTTCCATCCCAGGGGGGGGCCATGGTCCGGACCGCCTCACCCAGCCGGCAGCTCTCCCAGCCCAGCCATTTTCCTCCTCTCTCTCTCTCTTAAGGACTTCCATCGGGAGGGACCTCTTCATGGCTTCTACTTCTACAGAGACAGGAGAGTTCTTTTACTGGGTTACATAACTCCTGGAGGCTACCAAATCGTAATGTGTCAACCGTGCCATCGGAGCCTCTCAGGAGAGCTTCCCACCAATCCTTCCCAGCCTCATGGAACTCTGCTGGGCCACGAGGCCTCAGCCAGAGCCTCATCAAGACTTCTGTATGCCCCTGCTCTCCCATCCAGAGCACCTCCAGCAACTTTGCGATATTTCGGGGATGCCATCTTAAGGACTTCGATCGGGAGGGACCCCCTCATGGCTTCCACTTCTACCGAGGTGGGAGAGCTCTTTTCCTGGGTTGCATAATTCCTGGAGGCTGCCAAATTGTAATGTATCAACTGTGCCCTCGGAACCTTTCAGGGGAGCTTCCCACCAATCCTTCCCAGCCTTGTGGAACTCTGCTGAGCCACGAGGCCTTAACCAGACCCTCATCAAGAGTTCTGTGTGCCCCTGGTCTCCCGTCCAAAGCACCTCCAGGGACACTGCGATATTTTGGGGATTCTGTCTTAAGAGTGGGAGAGCTCTTTTACTGGGTTACATACCGTATTTCTTTGTAAATAAGACCTAATCAGAGAATAAGGCCCAACATGGGTTTCCAGGGTGGTCATGATATAAGTCCTACCCCAAAAATAAGCCCCAGTTAAGATCGTCAACAACACATGATGGACATGTTGAATTATAAAATAATATTATTGACACCCGTTGACTGAGGTTATCATACTCTGCTCACCATTTTCAGATCATTCAGACACCCAACTTATTCTCTTTGCAGAAAGTCATAAGATTCTTTCCCTGGGACTCCCCCATGATTCTTACTGTAACCCTAATCATCACTCACACTTGATGGTTGAAATCCTTGGTCCATAAACACTGGCAGGTGTATTTTGATTGTTCAAAGTACAGACAATGCTTGTAAAGTGCATGCATTTGATAACGGATGGCTGTGGTTGTGTCTTCTTAACCACTGCAATTTTGTGTTGCCACTCCAGTCTCGTAAGTTTTCAATTAACCCACCCAGACAAGATGAGTGCAAAAAGAAGAGCTATTCCACTGAGTACAAGAAAGGAACTGCGGAGGACTCCCGGGGAAAGAATCTGATGGCTTTCTGCAAAGAGAAGAAGTTAGATCTCTGAATGGTCCAAAAATGGCATACAGTGTACGATAACCTCAGTCAACAGGCCAACAAAGGAAATGCTAAGAAGTGCAAGTGTAGATCAGGTTGACAACCATTATTTCCTGAGCTGGAAGACATCACCTGTGAATTGCCTGCTAACAGGAGAGCAAAGGCTTTGGTTGTGCACAGGGCTGGTATTCAAGCATTTGCCCTTGCAATGGCACCACAGTTAGAAATATCCCCAGAAGAATTCAAAGCATCACAGCATTGGCTGGATGGCTTCCTCCAGCGATATGAACTGTCTCTAAGAAGATCAACAACACTGTTAAAGCTGGATGATATGAAATTTAAACATGCACATGCATTCAAGTCCTTTGTTGATGGCATCGACTTTTCTAAATACCAACTCTCCAACATGGTTGCTATGGATGAAACTGCAGTATTTATGGGACAAGGATCTCTAACAACAATTGATCAGAGGGGTGCCTCTTCAATCTACATTCCCTCCACTGGTTACGAGAGTGCATGTGTTACCTGTATTTTGGCAAGTCATATAGATGGAAAGAAAACACCACCTCTAATCATTAGTAAGGGCAAGAAAGATAAGATTGAACATGTTTCAGGCATTTACATTCTTGAAACTGAAAAAGCCTGGTGCACACAAGCAGTTATAAGGAAGTGGGTCAATGTAATGCTGCCACTTGTTTTACGAGGTGGAAAAAGAGGTCTGCTAGTCTGGGATTCAGCCAGCACTCACCACGCTAAAGACATGAAGAAATTCCTTGCATGGAGAAGAATAGATCAAATAATGATTCCCGCTGGAATGACTGCAACTGCCTATCTCCAGACTCTTGATATTGCAATAAACAAGCCATTCAAGGACCATTTGTGAATGGAACTCAATGATTACATTGAAAATATAATGGAGAGAAATCAGTATGGAAACTTTGTGAAGCCTTGCCTGCAAGAGGTCATGACTTGGGCGAAAAATTCATGGGATAAAATCACTGACAGCTGTGTTGCCAATGCACTATGAGCAGGCTACTAGGACAAGCAGTGCTCATTTAAGGAGAGCTCTATTGCTAGGCATGACAGATTGGGGCCAATGGTTCTACAGGAAATGGAGTCGCAAGAAATTCAGGCTGGAATTCTGGGGTTGGAGACTTATGACAATGTTCCAGAAGAAGATGACATGATTGTATTTGAATAACTTTTCCATTATCGGGGCAACAGAATGGATTGCTTCTGCTTTCAGTTTTATTCCCCTCTTTTCTGCACTTTCTGTTAAGCATGAAATATTGCACTGTGAAAGCCAAGGTGTAGATATTCTGAAGCTGACATGTTTGTTGCACTGTTTATGTAGAATTCTCACACAACTGTTAACACGTTACTTAGAACTGTTGCCTAATAACAGAAAAGTACCAAATAAATGTCAATTTGTGTACACGAATAAATGTTGATATTTGTACATGAATAAATGTTGATTTGTGTACATGAATAAATGTCAATTTTTCTACATGAATAAATGTAGATTGTTGTACGGGGGGGAGTTAAATAAGGCATCCCCTGATAATAAGCCCTAATGCGTATTTCGGAGGGGAAAAGATTATAAGACCAGGTCTTATTTTCAGGGGAAATATGGTATCAACACCCACAGAAATGCTGGAAACCTATCTCCACCATCTTCCCAGACTTATCAAAAACTTTTGATACTGTCTTCTACCAGAACCTTTTACATAAACTCTAATCCTTAGGGCTCACTAAATCTTCACTGCAATGGTTCCATAGTTACCTCTCAGAAAGAGCACAAACAGTGAAATGGAAAAATGATTTCTCCACATTCTTGCCTGCACCTATTGGTGTCCTACAGGGATCTATACTAGACACCACTCTTTTCAACATATTTATAAATGACCACTGCATTGCAACAAAAAATCTTACCCTAGTTCAATACAATGATGACTTGACTCTAATCCTCTGTGTCGAATCTCTCTCTCTCTCTCTGAACTCCAAGACCTTACACAACAATCCTTCTTATTGACTGAAATATGGCTATATAATTCACAACTGCTACTAAACCACAACAAAACAAATTTACTGCTTTTTATCCCAAAACATATCTCTATCAAAACAACAGTATTCACTATCATCGCTGCTGACAACACCATGATAAAACAAGTAAACCACACAAAATTACTCAGTATAATCATAGATGACCAGTTGAAATTCGACCACCATGTATCACACATGGTTAGAAAACTAGGTACATTATACAGTATTAAATCCTACCTCACTAACATGGACAGAAAATGTATAGCCTCTATTTTTTCTTGCCATCTCTCCTCTATGCTGCCCAAATCTTCACTAACCTTCAAGATTCACATCTGTCCATATCTGAGCATTTTTTTAAATAAAATAGTGAAATTTGCAGTATTACTAGCATCTCCCAGTTATATGCATACTTTTGTGACACTGCTCACCCCCATCTCTCTCTATTTGTAATATAAACCTTTATAGGATAATAGGATCATAGGAGATTACTAGGCTATTGACCCGGAGATCATTTCAAGCCTAGCAATTTCATCCCAATGTAATACCATAGAAATGTTAGTTAATAGCCAAAAATTGCATTTAGTAATGGCTGCCCATGTCCAGCAGGGTTATGGACACCATCCCCAGTAAGGATTTATGGTCCCCCATCCACTTGCCCGGGTTCCTCTTGAACAGTGTCATAGAGGCGCTCTGTTTCACATGAATAGGTAGCCTATTCCAAAGACGCAGCAGTTGCTGGGAGATAAATCTGTCCCTCCAGCATGTCCTATTTAAGTCACAAGCCATATTTAGGTCCCTGGAATGGGTAGCCCTAGTCCCATTTGATTTACGGATATGCAGCAAGTTCATTAGGTTTGGGTCTCGGATTGCTCTGTAACCCAGGCATAAGTCTCCCCTAAGAAATCTGTACAATACAGAGTATAGTGACAGGGGCTTTAGTCAGTCTGTGTAAGGCACATGCTGGAGTCCCTTGATCTTCTTTGTTAAAAACCTCTGAGGTCTCTCCAATTGCTGCAGGTGCTTTGTACAGTACATGCTGAATGGGGGTATTATACTCAATTATGGGCTGGATTAGTGCCACATATAGACGGGTTATAATCTCTTTTGCTCTCGAAGTGATGCCTTTACTAATCAAGTGTGCTACTTGAAAACCCTTCCTTACTACAGTAGACACACGGTGGCTGAAGTTAAGGTTGCAATCAACTTGTGATCCCAGGTCCCTTACCACTTTGTGGGTACATATGGTATTGTTGTTGATTTGATAGTGTGAAGGGACATTGAATGATGATGAATTTCTTTGCATTCAGTTTGAGGCCGTGACTAAGACAACAGTCATTTGTCTGCGTTAGACCCTACAGAGTATACTGACATCATTTGGTGATTCAATAATTGCACCCAGTTTGCAGTCATGTGCAAACTTGGTCAGCCACACTCCCTTAGTTTTGACCTGAACTTCTGAGAAGTATATACCAAACAGTAGGGGGCCCAGCACTGACCCCTGTGGCATCCCTCTGGTAACAGGTCTGTTGGATGATGTGGAGTCACCCACTTTCATAGTGTGTGTCCGGTTTGTGAGACAGTTGGCAACCCATCTTACAACAAAGGGGTTTACATTCAGTTTGCCAAGTTTATCTGTAATGCCTGAGTGTGGGATTGTGCTGAAAGCCTTTGCCAAGACGAGGTACACTGTGTGCACAGATTTGCCCTCATCAATGGCCCTGGTATATTTTCAAAAAAATCCATCAGATTTAACAGGCAGGATCTGCCCTTGAGGAAGCCAAATTGAGTAAGAGCCAGGGTTTGGAGGTCACCTATATCTTTCTTTATGAGGTCCATAATAATACATTCTACGGCCTTACAGTAGGGCTTGTCAGGCTTATGGTTCTGTAATTCCCTGGGTCTGTTACTAGGCCACCTTTGTGGAGGGGAATAACTGTTGCTGTTCTTCATTCTACAGGGGCAAAGCCTGTGGTTAGACTAGGACTGAAAAGGGTACTTAATGGTGATGCTAGTTCATGTTTAAGTCTATTTAGAAGACAGCCTGTGATGCCATCTGGTCCCATAGAGGCTATGTTTTTTTGCCTTGGACAAGGTCTGATGACTTGCTCTTCAGATATGTAGGGTTGGGGGGGGACTTTTGGGGAAGGTTTGTGATAGGTTTGGAGAGGATAAGGGAGTGAAATTTTTGCCAAACCTATCTGCTAGTAGGTTTGCTATCTCTGTGGGGTCAGTGTGTGTGGTACAGTTAGTCACTACTTCTGCACATGCTTGGGGCCTACCTTTTAGGCTACATACTTAGCTGTAAAAGGCTTTATTTGACAAGTTGTCTTATTTGTCTGTTTAGGCTGAGGAGGGTGCTTTTCCATTGCTTGGGTCTCGCCTTTGTTTTCTTGGACAGCAACTTTTTGCAATTATTGTAAAGTTTGTTGATGCTGGATGTCCACCATGGCGACTTGTGTTTATTTGGTGCACTGTCTTTGATTCTTTCCTGTACAGCCAAGTATATACACTTACGCAAGTGATTGTACAGGGCTTTAGTGTAAGCTTCAGTGTAGCTACCACTTCCAGCTGGGGGTGGGGTTTTGGAATGCATTTATTCCTTAACCTAGGAGGGTATAGTTTGCCTTGGTGAAGTTGCTTAGTCTCATTTTGCTGTTTGTAAGTCCTGGTGTTAGTGTCAGCTTGAAGGTGTCTGATTTGCGGTCAAATTTAACTAAAGAGGGTCCGACAGTTGCAGTAGTGCATTTGTTTGATATATTAGTGAGGACTAGATCTATTATGTTTGTTCCTCTTGTTGGAGTGTGAACAAGTTGTTCCAGAACATTTGAGTTAACAAAGTCAAGGAACTTTTGCACTAGAGAGTTAGGGCTAGCGTAGGTTTCCCAGTTGATGGTGGGATAATTGAAATTCCCCATAACCAGAGTGTTTGGTAATATTTGGATTGTCTCCCATTTAGTCAAGTAGGCTTCATGTGTGTCATGACCCATGGAGGGGAATTTATAACTGGCTATGACTTGAATGGGGTCTTACCCAGCATAACCTGAACTTGGAGTAACTCCATGAAGTTGTCCAGTTTAACTAAATGGGAGGTGAATTTATATCTAATATAGATAGAAACACCACCTCTTTTGGTTCTCACATGTTCATTTTGTGGTCTGAAGATGTGGAAGACATTGTAGTTTTGCAAGGCTGGAGTACTTTCTGAGGCCTTGAACCAGGTTTCTGTGACTGCACAGACATCTACATCTAAAAGTGATAGAAGTGCTTCCAGGATGTGCAGTTTTTGGTTTAGCTCCTAGCATTTAGCAACATGACCCTTATTTTGTTATGATTGGCAAATTTAACATCGGTAAGTTTATTTTCGAGACCTTGCCTAAAAAGGCACTATGGGGGAGGCAAGAACATTTGCCAGCAGCCAAAAGCCTAGAGGTGCCAGGTGCAAACCGTTGTTGGCAAAGCAGCAAGGTTTGTCAGTCATGGCTTCTCAGGCTGACAGGAATTGGATCCCCTTTGAAGGACACCAAAAACTAAGCTAATTATTGAAATTAATCATTTTTTTGTTTATACTGTGGCATCATTCTAGGTGAGTGCAGTATGCTGCTCAAGGCTACGGACATACCTGCCTGGGACATGTACTCAGAGAGCTCAGTCATGTCTCTCTTCATATAGTACAGTGAGGTATGTCTTAGGTCGCTCACTCCAGCATGAACTATGACAGAGTCATAATGGTACTTATTGCTGAGAGACCTGAGTGCAAGTGTGATCTGATGAACCCAGGTACCTGACAGGCAGCTGACTGTGACATTCTCCTAGTCCATCCTGGTGAGTGGGACATTCATGTGTCTCACTATTGAGTCTCCATTGACTAGAAAATGCATTTTTTGAGTGTTACACCTTAAGGACTTGGCAAGTGAGATGCTGGTGCTGCTATGTGTCATGGGTGCTGTGGACACTATTAGTTGTAACAGTCTTGTGTTTTGGAGGTCTCTGGTGTTTCAGTAGGTTTATTGAGAGAACCTTCGTGTATGTTGATTTTTGTGTTAGAGGCACACTATGTGTATGAGTAGTGGTACTATGTGTATGTGTAGTGGTGTATGGGTTGACAACCTCTTCCATGTTACTGTTTTGAGTGTGAGAGAGCAGGGATTCAATAGTCTTGGTGCAGATATAGCTCTCACACTCTGTACTGGAGTGAGTTATTAGCATAGATTTGTCGGGGTACATGAGGCAATTGCTGCACTGCCTCAAGAGACCAAAGTCAACAAGTTTGGCAGGAGAAACAAGGGTGGTCCAACTATCCATAATGCTAGGTTGGAGACTGTTATCACTAAGGGGGGGTTTCAGGATTGATCAAGGAGGAACTCAATGGATGGATATTTCTACCTGGGCTTTTTTTTTTGTTGGTACTTTAAAAGGTTTCAGCTCATTAGCAGTATTTCTTTGACCGAGAAAGTACTAAGGATGAGGGCTACACTAATGTGCTACAGCTGTATCTAAGAGAAAAACTGTTGACTGAATCATTCTGGCTATGGTGCACAATTGAGTGGCAGTGCGCTGTGCTGTGCAATGCACAAACAAGCAGAAAAGTACAAAGTATGCCTCCCAAAGGGAAAGGTGGTAGGGCAAAAGGTGGTGGAAAAGGAGGAGCTTCTGGTGGTGACGACTCTGATAAAAACGGACAAGGTCCAAATGCAGGAGGAAATACAGTGAAGGTGAGGCATATAATGTGTGAAAAGCACGGTAAAATCATGGAAGATGTGGAAAAACTCAAGTCTGGTGTTCGGATCTTTGAAGTGGCTTGACAGTATGGCAAGGACAAAGCCAAGTAAGATGGTGACCTTGGCTGCATGACCAGAGGTTCCATGGTGGGACCTTTCCAAGAAGCTACATTTGCTCTCATTGTTAGCAGCATGGACAAGCCTGTATACACTGACCCTCCAGTCAAGATCAAGTTTGGCTGCCATATCATAATGTTAGAAGGATAAAAATAGATGCAAATACCAATTTCTAGACCTGTTCCAAGTTTACAGATAAGAGTTTAGAACACAGTTAATGCCTGTGTCAAGTATGCATCTCTGCTGACACATCATGCAATACTCTTGTTTGTTATATATACAGTACACATATATAAGTACATATGTGTGTGTAAATGTGAGTATGCAGGTTTCCCCTGAATAGAGGCTTCCAGCCTAGTGGGATTACCCTGGTCAACAAAGGATAAAAAGCAGGGTTTAATTACTAGAAGCTAAAAACTTGAAAAAAAACTTGAAAAAAATTCAAAAGAACCAATGAGGATGCTTACTCCAAGTGCTAGACCAGCCACCCTTCATCAGACAGGTTCCAATCACCACAATCATCTCACTAGAGTGCAAAAAGGCCCCTTTTAATCCAAGATGGCCTGGAAAATGTGCTCAGAACCAACAGTCACAACAGACTCAGATGCAGCAAACCTGTATCTAGACTATGCTACAGCTACTAGCTACCCTAGTTTCAGTGGGAACCACTACAGAATGTTTAACACGGCAGAAAAATAGCAATCAGACACTGAAAAAACATAGAAAATCAGCATGGATACTCTAAAGAATGCTTTAAACAAATCAGTTATTTTAATACTGTTTGGCAGGAAAACCAGAACAAGCAAAACAGATTGTTTTCCAACAGTGAAAAGTACCAGCAAATACTTAAACAGTGAAAACAGCAAAAAGGGCTTTGTAAACAGTGAAACAGTAATAAAATATGATTTAACACGCACAGTGAGGCAGACTATTGCAGCACAACAGTGTAGTTTACTACATAGTATATAAATACAGCCTTCAAGTAGGCAGCAGGCAACAAAAAAGTACAGTAAATAGTACAAATAAGCACAAAAACAAGCAACTTATGTTTTGGAGGAAACTTAGAAGCCTCTAGTCGTCTCTCAGCTCAGAGTTGTGGCTGGTCACTCAGTTCAGCTTGTTACAAACAAGCAGAAACCTGTTCAAATGCAGGATTTAAATACCAGAAGCTAAAAACTTGAAAAAAAACCTTACAAAAATTCAAAAGGACCAATGAGGATGAGTGCAGAAAGGCCCCTTCCAATCCAAGATGGCCTGGACAACATGCTCAGAACAAACAGCCTCTACAAACGAACCCAGATACAGCAAGCCTGTATCTAGACTATGCTACAGCTACTTGCTACCCTGGTTTTGATGGGAATCACTAGAGAATGTTTAACACAGCAGAACCATAGCAGTGAGAAGCTAAGAAAACATTGACAACAACAGGAAATCGGCAAGGAGATTCTAAATAATGTTTTAAACAGCTAACAAGTCATTTAGTCACATATAAAATTATCTGTGAATCTCATTTATATACCACCTCCTAACTACAATATTGACATTCTCTGCCTTACCTAGTTCCTTCCCTCACCTCCATTTCTTTGAATTCCTAAGTATTAATCATGTGATCTATCTAACAAACCCACTAAAACGCCTCTTCAAATGCTTAGTGTTTAACATCTACTTATGCAAAAGTATGTTTTAAACTGTAATAGTTTGCCTTTATTTTATATGAATGTAATCTCATTAGCAAATATATATGTAATTGTTTATATAGATTACTTAATGTCTATACATGTGTATTACTGAATGTCTGTTCAAAAAATGTGTGTAATGTGTTGGAGATTTTCTCCCTGGGCTTCTGCATAAAAGCTTTTTTTTTTTTTTTTGACTAATCCCAGCCAGATAAACCTACTAAACAAATAAAACATAATAAATAAAAATAAATAAATGTAAACTGGAGCTGTACTCACATCCTGAATAAAGGTGTGGAGCAGGTTTTGTCCTATCAGGGCTCAGTATTGCATGCGACTCACCATGATCAGCTATAATAGTGACACTGTTTTATTCAACATCCTAGAAATGCACAGTGCCATGGAAATCTGTTGACAGGGAGTGTACAAGGAGCGCACAATGCTGAAGCACCATATCTGTTGATAGAATGCTGAAGTACCATATCTGTTGCTAGAGTGTACAAGGACAATGCTGAAGTACCATATCTGTTGATAGGGAGTGTACAAGGAGCACACAATGCTGAAGTACCATATCTGTTGATAGGGAGTGTACAAGGAGCGTACCATATCTGTTGATAGGGAGTGTACAAGGAGCGCACAATGCTGAAGTACCATATCTGTTGATAGGGAGTGTACAAGGAGCGCACAATGCTGAAGTACCATATCTGTTGATAGGGAGTGTACAAGGAGCGCACAATGCTGAAGTACCATATCTGTTGCTAGGGAGTGTACAAGGAGCGCACAATGCTGAAGTACCATATCTGTTGATAGGGAGTGTACAAGGAGCGCACAATGCTGAAGTACCATATCTGTTGATAGGGAGTGTACAAGGAGTGCACAATGCTGAAGTACCATATCTGTTGATAGGGGTGTACATGCTGAAGTACCATATCTGTTGCTAGGGGTGTACAAGGACAATGCTGAAGTACCATATCTGTTGATAGACAATGCTGAAGTACCATATCTGTTGATAGGGAGTGTACAAGGAGCACACAATGCTGAAGTACCATATCTGCTATTTGCATGCTTCTTTCCACCCCAAGGTAGCCACTCCATCTGTGCTCCTCATGTCTGCCCAGGAACATCAGAAAAGCCTGTAAATGTTAAGTGGTGACCTTGTAGATTTCTAAAAGTAAATGTTCCAAATAGATTGAATGCCACTGTCCATGTAGATACTATACAGTATGTTACTCTACCGAATGGGGAAGTTGCAAAATGGCCAAACATAAGTAAAAATACACTTTTGCTTCAGCTTTTTGTACATTATCTTAAGGATGCATTTGTTTACTCTGACCTTTGGTTGGGTATCTGTGGTTTTATTATCTTATTTACTGTTATATGTAGTTTTGTGTTTTGTGAAAAATGGTTTTATAATTAGTTTAACATGATTAAGATTGAACATAGAACTAAAGGCTGACAATCTAAAGGCTGAAAGAGTATGAGAAAAGGTGAAGAATGATTGCATATCAGAAATGCCACCTGCTTATTATATATTGTCTGTGCCAGTTTAAGTTTAATTACAAACACAACAATGTTTTAAAGCAGGGCATGTAAAAGAAAGTTTTCATCCTCCATATTACATGAAGATTTTATATCCAATGTATGTTTCAAGATACCATTGGGAATAACGTTTAGTGGTCTGTCTTTCATGTAGAGAGCTCTATTAAGGTCAGTCATTTTGGATATTTCATCTCAACCACATTTCTCTTGCAGACCAGGTGCAATGCTTATTGTGAACATTTTGTTTTGTGCAGTAGTTCCAAGTGTTTTAAGGTAACATACCCTTTTTTAACTTCCCCCACCAAAAAAAAAAAAAAACCTAAGTGACTCCTGTCTTGTAGTTTACATAAGCAATCTGTTTCTAAATGTCCATGGGCAAACCATAGCAATTCTGTGTAAGTCAGGTAACTTATATTGTGGAACATGTCACAAGTGCGTCAGTATCACTGGGAAATGAAAATTATATTGTGCAGAAGGAGCAGTAGATGTCCCTAAATAAATAAGCAGTTATCACTTATATATATATATATGTATATATATATATATATATATATATATAGATATATATATAGATATATATAGATATATATAGATATATATATATATATATATATGTATATATATATATAAAACTGTTGACATAGCTATAGTTTTTTGTTAAATCATGTTTGTCAGTTGAGGAGGTGCTCTGACTGCAGCGTCCTGTACTATTTGGATAGTAGGTTTGATCAAATGGGACTCAATGATTTGAGTTGTCGATATAGTGAGGTTTCGTTGAACTGGTCTTAATGAATTAAAATTCGACAATGTGGTATTTCAATATGAAGTAGACCCATATATATATATATATATATATATATATATATATATATATATATATATATATATATAGGGTGGGGGGGCCCTAAAGCAATTTGCATTACTCACATGTGAGAAGGAGAGGGAAACCTAGAAAGCAAGTATGACAAATGTTAATATATGGGAAATCTTGCCAGTGATTACTGTAATGATATATTTATAAAGAGTAGAAGGAGTGAACTTTAGATAATGAAAAGTACTGTATATAATGTATATAATGTATATAATGTAATTGGAAAGGGGCCCTAGATACAAGCTCTGCACAGAGGCCACTAATATGGCATCAGAGTGTTGTATATTTCATTAGTAACTAGTGAAACATGATGGGGGCTGCCATCAGTCTCAGTCACATCACATAAATCACATTACGTCAAAATTTTAATGTTTCCCAGGAATACAGCTCCCTTCAGCTGCTCCTAATTACTTCTAACCAGTTCTCATTTCAGAAGCTTACTTGCAGTGACCCACATATTTTCACATTACTTGTCCATATTCCCCTGACCCAACTTAGGTGGCGACACTGTTAGCATTTAACAGACTGACCATCTGACTCCCTTCCCAGAAGAAGACTTAATGAGGTACAATATTTTCACTGATTCACTCCCACTGAATCACTACCACTTACTTGTAACTATTAGCTTTGGTGAGGTACAATATTTTCACTGATTCACTCCCACTGAATCACTACCACTTACTTGTAACTATTAGCTTTGGTGAGGTACAATATTTTCACTGATTCACTCCCACTGAATCACTACCACTTACTTGTAACTATTAGCTTTGGTGAGGTACAATATTTTCACTGATTCACTCCCACTGAATCACTACCACTTACTTGTAACTATTAGCTTTGGTGAGGTACAATATTTTCACTGATTCACTCCCACTGAATCACTACCACTTACTTGTAACTATTAGCTTTGGTGAGGTACAATATTTTCACTGATTCACTCCCACTGAATCACTACCACTTACTTGTAACTATTAGCTTTGGTGAGGTACAATATTTTCACTGATTCACTCCCACTGAATCACTACCACTTACTTGTAACTATTAGCTTTGGTGAGGTACAATATTTTCACTGATTCACTCCCACTGAATCACTACCACTTACTTGTAACTATTAGCTTTGGTGAGGTACAATATTTTCACTGATTCACTCCCACTGAATCACTACCACTTACTTGTAACTATTAGCTTTGGTGAGGTACAATATTTTCACTGATTCACTCCCACTGAATCACTACCACTTACTTGTAACTATTAGCTTTGGCGAGGTACAATATTTTCACTGATTCACTCCCACTGAATCACTACCACTTACTTGTAACTATTAGCTTTGGTGAGGTACAATATTTTCACTGATTCACTCCCACTGAATCACTACCACTTACTTGTAACTATTAGCTTTGGTGAGGTACAATATTTTCACTGATTCACTCCCACTGAATCACTACCACTTACTTGTAACTATTAGCTTTGGCGAGGTACAATATTTTCACTGATTCACTCCCACTGAATCACTACCACTTACTTGTAACTATTAGCTTCTCTCTCTCTTTCTTTCTCTCCCTCGTATGAGTTGCAGCTGATTCCAAGAGTGATACAGCAGACAGCCACCACTACCTGCTGAGTTTGCAAAGCAATGAGGAAAAACAAAGTAGATTTCCAGGTCTTCCATTCCACATGCATGCACTCATACCTACAGACAATTTACAGACTGAGATTCACATTGTGCTTGTCTTTGACAAGTGGGAGGAAACCAGAGGGCCTTTAGAAAACCCATGCTACTAATATGATTAAACAGCAGTCCAACAAGCACCTACTTCTCTCTTCTTATCACTGCTATCAGTTTGGGGCTTACTACCATGGTCTGCAATGTCTTATTTTAACCCTGTTCTTCTTGTTCCCCGATTCTTTCCTTTCACTAAGATAGAAAATGCACAAAACAACATCTAGACCAAAGAGCTTTTCTGAGCACCCAGCCTTTAACCAGTGCCAGTGTGTGTTAGAATCCCCTCATAAATCCTGTGTTTGCCTCTGCTGATCATACCATTCAACCTCTTAGTGCAAAAAATCTAAACAAAGCCGCAAATAAAAGGATGACAAGGGACCCAAAATAGGGACATATTTAAATGCTACTCCTATAAACTTAGAAAGTTGCTAAAATAACAGGATTTGTGTTAGCATGCATTTTCTTAAGGATATGAAGCGTGAAACTCAAATGCACGTCATATTTAGTGGTTTTAATCCTGAATGATTTGCCAGAAAACCAAAAATTTTACGGAGAACAGACCAAAAATATGATGTGAAAATCTAGACATCCTGGGAAAATCTGGACAGATGAGAGGTATGCTACAGATCACTGCTCAAAACATAATGTAATGAAAAACATATTTAACATACAATGCAGAATGTTATGGGTGACAGTAAAAACCTGCACAAAATCAAAATGAACTGTACAAATATGAAACCAAATGAATGTGAATGTCTAATACAGTCAATAAGCATGACATAAACAACACAGTCTTTTTAGGGCCAGCAACAAATCCTTGCAGTTAACTTTCTAACAATGTTATTTCACTATATAAAGAAGGGGTGTCAAACTCGATCACATAAGGGGGCAAAATAAAAACACATAGGCTAAGTCGCGGGCCAAATGTTTTATTAATTTTTTTATTAAGATATATTTACTAAGACTAGTAGAAGTAAAGATACTTCATCATCCTGAGAGAGCATATCTCACGCCATCCTGGTGCATTAATTAGCGCACAGAGCATTGAATTCCATCAGCGTCATCACTGTGTGCCTTAGCAAGGTGCATTAATCATGTTCTGAAAATAACAAAAAGCACAAAACAAACTGTAAGTGTACTATAAGCAAAAAAGTTCAAAAACTGTTTTTTTAATACACTGAAATTTAGGTTTTGAAATTGCTCACCTACTTGTTTTCTGGCCAGATGTCTGAGACCGTTTTCCCCTGGTCAGTGAGTCAGTGTCTGGTTTTATGTCTTGTGCTGTGGCAACCTGCAAAGCAGCGTAGAGGT